>NC_052393.1:26199471-26499471 GCF_009389715.1 Phoenix dactylifera | reverse complement strand
ATCTAAGTTTGGTGGTTACCTTTTGAAAAGGAAAGTGTCATACTGAAACAGGTGATTGTGCATATTTTTTAATTGCAGCAACAAGATCTAAAGACCGCTAACAGCAATAAAGTCTGTGCTCCATTTCAATATAAATCCAGCATGGATAATGGAAGGAATGCCTCCTCCTCTGATCAGGAAAGTCAGTAAGTGACAGATTTCTATAGTCTCTGTAGTAGTATTGGTTGAGATGGCATAGAATGATGGAAACTTGTCGTTTCAAGTCTTCATGCTAGTTTCTGCTTCCTGTGATTTTTCATGAAATTCCATTTTTAATTTCTCCAATGACCTTTTGTTAGGAGTATACTAAGCATATCCTATTCTGTTTTCACTACAGTTATTGCTTGCTTTGGTTTTTGTTATTTGTCAATGAACAAAAGTTTTAGACATTTCAGAAATGTAATCTGAGCATTTATGATCTTTCAACTTATGCTCATCAAAGCCTCTCACCAGAATAACCGTGGTTGTTTTAGACTTCAAGCTTAATATCTCAAATTCCATCAAGTTTAGCGATGTCTATTAATCACCTTCACCATTTAGTATGTTCCTATAAATATTTGAGGTTCCCATATAAAACATTATACAAATTACCATTCCTATAATCATATCTTCATATCAATGAACTAAAAGGAAAGTTTAGTACTAAAAATTTAACCATGATTATCATGTTATTGTATTTGCACCCGAGATGAGTGGTTCATCTCTATATATTCTAGTAGTTGTCAAACATATCTGTCTATTCCTTTATTCTGCTTGTGACCTTGATTCTTCCAAGAAACTTTTATAGAAAATATATGTTAATGTTGTGACAGATCTCGATGTAACAGAAGAAGAACAAATAGATTCAAGAAGATAGAGAGAAGAGGAAAGAAAACACAACATGCACAGATTACGTGGATTGGCCACAAGCCTATGTCCATGGATGAGGATGGAGAAGGGATTCTACCATCATCAAAAAGATAAGAGTGCAAGAATAAAGCCGCCTCTTAATAAAACTCTAATCCCATTATGCACCAGTCTCAAACTTTCCTACCGAGACAAGAGATAGGTACACATCAAAAACTGGCTCGAGACCCATGACCCGTGCGCTCCAATCTCACATCCTGTGCAGCTAGCATGCGTGATCAGCAAGGGCTAGGGCCGGTACCATACCTCTCGCGCTCGTTATCGATGCTTCAAATTTTTCGAATGGAATTATGGAGCAGGGTCGATCAAGGAATTCAAGGCATACTTAGCAAATCTCGATCTTGACTTGAATTTCATCAAGCCACACCACAAAATAGTAAAATGTTTCTCCACCTTCTCCACATGAATTCCGAAGGACAAATGTCAAGCATTGCATACACCAAGTCCAAGCAATGCTTGAACTTGGCTACCACGAGGAGCTTAATATTCTTTTGGATGACAACTAACCATTTAGCAAAATCAATACAAGAAACAGCTTCTGAATATGAGGAAGGCTCGCTAATATCAATTGTCACTTCTGCCATTGACAATGCATAAGCAACTAAATCTGCATGACCATATCTTTGAGATGGTCTAATCGCTCTCCTCTGTCTGCCTTTTGCAATACTATACTTTTTATCCTGTGGTAATTCTTTCATCTCAGTAATACCAGGCACCTGTTCTAAACCAAGCTGAGAAGAAGAACTATACTGCAGGGAAACTGAACCATCACTTCTAACTCCACCTGCTTGATGTTACTCTTCATCTTATCTGAATCACACAAAATAAAAGACTTCTTTCTCAAGTGAAGCATAGCAAACTCATCAAAGGTAACAATACTACTAATCATGAATTTAGATGACTTGGGATTTGGACACCACAACATATATCCCTTCACCCTAGGTGCATAGCCAAGAAATATGCACTTTTAACTTTAGGTTCTAATTTTCCATCAACAACATATGTAGAGCATCCAAATACTCTTAAAATAGTGTAGTCAGCAGGGTTACCAAGCCATACCTCTTATAGAGTCTTACATTTAATAGCTGTGGATGGAGAATGATTCACTAAGTAACATGCTATAGAGACAGCCTATGGCCAAAAATCCTTTGACAAGCTAGCATTTGAGAGCATACAACAAGCTCTCTCTAAGTGGATTCTGTCCATGCGCTCAACCACTCCATTTTGATGTGGTGTATGTCTAATTGTCCTGTGTTTGACGATATCCTCATTTTTGCAGAACTCATCAAACTCGGAAGAACAAAACTCCAATCCATTATTTGTTTCGAGCCTCGTGATCTTCTTTCCAGATTGCTTCTCAATCATAGCCTTCCACTCCTTAAAGTGCTTAAACACTTCATCTTTGTGTTTTAACATAAATATCCAAATCTTTCTAGAATAATCATTAATAAAGCTAAGCATATACCAAATACCACTCTTAAAAAGAACACGTGAAGATCCCTAAAGATTTGAATGAATATAATCCAAGGAGATCCCTGAAGATTTGAATGAATATAATCCAAGGAACCCTTGGTTTTGTGAACTGCAGTACTGAAACTAACTCTTTTCTGCTTGCCAAATGCACAATGCTCATAGAACTCCATCTTTTCTGTACTTTGGCCATAAAGAAGACATCTTTTACTCAAGGCAGCCAACCCTCTTTCGCTCATATGTCCTAACCTCATATGCCATATTCTGGTGATATCAGAATCAGTCATGGAAGATGAAGAAACAACTGTTCCACCTATGATAGCAGTACCTTGAAGTACATACAGGGTTCTAGACCCCTTAACTTTCATTACAATAAGAGCACCTTCACTAACATTTATAACTCCACCTTCAGCTGTATACTTGCACCCATTAACATCAAGAGTGCCTAAAAAGATGATATCTTTCTTCAAATCTGGAACATGCCGACCATTAGTTAAGGTTCTCACCACACTATCATGCATTTTAATTTGGACCATCCCTTTTCCAACTATTTTACAAGAGGCATTGTTGCCCATCAACACTACTCCACCGTCAACTAGTTCATTTGTGGAGAACCAATCTCTATTGGGACACATATGGTAGGAACAACCCAAATCCAAAATCCATTAATCCTTGGATCTAATTCCATCGGTCACTGAGAGAACATCTTCAGCACCTTCAGACCATCCTTTGCAGATTTTTCCTTCTTTTTCTGATCCTTCTATTGCTTGTTTAGCAACTTATAGCACTTAGTCTTATTATGCCCTTGCTTATGATAGTAATGACAAGTCAAACTTCTGTTTTTAGACTTGGATCTAGAATTTCATCTACTATTATCTGATTCCTTTCAATAGACCTCCCTTTGGCAACCAAGCCTTCTGGTTGACCTTCACTCACATTTGCAGTTATATGCTTTTCAATCATTTCTTTAGAAAGTTAGAATACTTTGATGTCTTTTATAAAAATCGTATCTCTACCATAGAGGAAGGTATCTCTAAAGTGCTTATATGGAGGTAAAGAACACAATAATAGGAGGGCTTGATCTTCCTCATCGATTTGGACATCAATATTTTTCAGATCCATAATAATACAGTTAAACTCAGCTAGATAAGATTTAATAGGTGTACCTCCTGCTATACATAGCATAAACAAATGTGACTTCAAATACAACTTGTTGGTAAGGGATTATGTCATATACAAGGACTCCAACTTGAGCCACAACCTAGCAGCCGTTTTTTTATTGGAGACTTCCTACAAAACCTCATCACACAAGTACAACTGAATTACAATAAGATCTTTTTCATCCGTATCCTCCTTTTGCTCATCTGTCAAAGTATTGGGCATCTTCTTCCCCAGTAGTGCCTTCTACAACCCTTGTTGCATCAAGACAGCATTCTTCTTAATTTGCCACAAACCAAAATTGTTGGAGGGATTGAACTTCTCAATCTCGAATTCCATCGACATCTCAGGATCCAATCGAACAACTTGTATCTCCAAAGTGCTTATATGGAGGTAAAGAACATCATAATAGGAGAGCTTGGTCTTCATCATTGATTTGGACATCAATATTCTTCAGATCCATAATAATATAGTTAAACTCAGCAAGATGAGATTTAATAGGTGTATCTCCTGCTATACATAGCATAAACAAATGTGACTTCAAATACAACTTGTTGGTAAAGGATTATGTCATATACAAGGACTTCAACTTGAGCCACAACCTAGCATACGTTTTTTTATTGGAGATTTCCTACAAAATCTCATCACACAAGTACAACTGAATTACAATAAGAGCTTTTTCATCCATATCCTCCTTTTGCTCATCTGTCAAAGTATTGGGCATCTTCCCTAGTAGTGCTTTCTACAACCCTTGTTGCATCAAGACAACATTCTTCTTAATTTGCCACAGACCAAAGTTGTTGGAGGGATCGGACTTCTCAATCTCGAATTCCATCGACATCTTAGGATCCAATCGAACAACTTGTGGCTCTGATACTAGTTTGTTGTGACAGATCTCGATGAAACCGAAGAACAAAGTGATTTGAGAAGATAGAAAAAAAATATAACATGCACAGATTTACATGGATTGGCCACAAGCCTATGTCCACGAGCAAGGATGGATAAGAGATTTCACTATCATCAAAAAGATGGACTACAAGAATAAAGTTCTCTCAATAAAACCCTAATCCCAATATACCCCAATCTCAAACTTTTCTAACGAGACAAGAAATAGGCACATCAAAAGCTATCTCGGTCTCGAAACCCATGCGCACATGACTTGCGACCTGTGCGGTTGGTATGTGCGCCCCACGCGGTCCCGCAACCCGTGCACTCTAGTCTCACGTCCTGTGCAGCCAACATGCATAACCAGCAAAGGCTATGGCTGGTGCCATGCCTTGCATGCTCATAATCGATGCTTCTTCAAATATCTCAAATGGAATCATGGAGCAGGGTGGATCAAGAAATTCAATGCACACTTAATAGTTAACTTACCACTAGACATCAAAAGCTTAAGCGAATGGGGAAAGAGTCAACAAATCATATCGTACTTAACACCCACCTTCATGTGCAACCCAAACCATGCATGCAGAGGGATAATAGGGTCAAGAAAGACCAGAACTGGACTATGAGATAATTAGGGATAATCAAATAAATAACTGAACTTGGAGTGCTTCCAACTCATGATCTCCAACAACCTCAACTTTGTTGATTTATTACGTGATGATTTTATTGAAAAAGACCGAAGTCGCGGTATCTTTTTTACTCAAGATTGGGTCTCTATGCCAGGTGTTTTGCCCGTGGCTTCAGGGGGTATTCATGTTTGGCATATGCCTACTTGACCGAAATCTTTAAGGATGATTGCGTACTACAGTTTGGCGGATGAACTTTTAGGACACCCTTGAAAAATGCACCCGGTGTAGTAGCTAATTGGGTGGGTTTAGAAGCATGTGTACAAGCTCATAATGAGGGATGTGATCTTGCCCGTGAAGGTAATGAAATTATCCGTGAAGCTAGCAAATGGAGCCCTGAACTAGCTGCCGCTTGTGAAGTATGGAAGGCGATCAAATTCGAATTCGAACCAGTGGATAAGCTGGATAAATAGATAAAATAAGCGTGCATAATTCAGTAATTCCTGTTTGTTCTTCTAATTGATTGCAATTAAACTCGGCCCAATCTTTTCCTAAAAAAAAGGATTGAGCCGAACCGAATAAAATAAAGAATAGGTATCGTATACTATGTATATGCATCTATCTCTCATATGTACAAACCCTACATATTTACTTACCTATTTTTCTATACATAAGATCTAAATACAAGATAAGATCGAAGACTAAACAACTCAATACTTCTATAACTCAATACTTATATTGTTTATTGTTGAATCCATAATTAATCCTATGGATCTTGGGATTGTTGGATCATTTTATATACCGTAGTTTCAGGCTATAGATCAAGCCAAAGGAAGGGCTCTTTCTACCCATCCTGTATATTGTCTTTTCTTTCCATGTCGGAATAGAAACTTATTATTTGATTATATGATACAAGATTATACGAGAGCAAATTCTTTATTTGTGGGAAGAAGCAACTATTTTTCTTCTCAGTGAGAATTTGTAGTACATGACATGAGAGAAACTTGTCTTTATATTTTTTAGTTGAGAAAAAAATTCTATCAATATATTGAAGTGATACTTTGGAACCCCCCCCCCCCCCAAAAAAAAAAAATCATTTCTCTTAATACTCACCTATTACGTTATTGTTATCTTATCAGTTAACAATCCTAATTATTGGATTCATATGCTTAATTCCTGATAGGAAATAAAATAGTAAAATGATTATTCATGGAATGACTATTCATCTATTGTATTTTCATCAAATAGGGGGCAAGAAGACTATGGAAAAATGGTGGTTCAATTCGATGTTGTCTAATGATAAGTTAGAACATAGGTGCGGACTAAATAAATCAATGGATAGTCTTGATGCTATTGGACATACCAATGGAAGTAAAGAACCCATTCTAAATGGTACAGAGAAAAACATTCCTAATCAGAGTGATAGTGGCAGCTATAGTTTTAGAAATGTTGATAATTTATTTGATATCAGGAATATTTGGAGTTTGATCTCTAATGACACTTTTTTAGTTAGGGATAGTAATGGTGACAATTTTTCTGTATGTTTTGATATTGAAAATCAGATTTTTGAGATTGACATAGTTCTTTTCTGAGTGAAGTCACCAAACCCAAAAGCTTAAGCTAATAAGGAAAGGGTCAACAATGTACATCAGGCTTAACAACTTCACTTTTAATCTTCTGAAATAGATATTCTAGCTGTAGTACTCAATAAGGGCTCCTCTTGTGAATTGGAGTCACTGTTTCACTTCTCCTAGGACTGAGTAACAAGAAACCCGGTTAGTATGTGAAACGCGCACTTACAGATCTGACAAATATCTTAATAATAATTTGAGGCCTGATCTGGAGTAACTCCAGTTAAGTCTCAGCCATCTATCTGTTTGTTTCTTTCAATGCTTCACCACCACAGCAAACATAAGATTGATGCAGCTATTTTTACACAAGAAAGTAAAAACAATTCAGAGTCCATGTTTGCTAATAATGAATTAAAGTATGTTTTAGCCATAACTATAGATATGCTGCTTTTATCAACAGTAACCTCTTTCAGATTGTTAGTTATTGCTACAACTTGACCTATCCTCTCTGAGCATTGAAAAAAAGACCTAGTATCCTCTAAGATAACTGATAACAGTAGATTATTAACAACTGTCACCCTCCAATGACAACTACGTGAAGAAAGAAATCTATGGAGCATTTCACTTCATCTAGAACTCAAATAAAGATTTCTAGCTGTTGGCTGACCCTTGCTTAAATATCTAATCAATTGGAATATTGGATATTGCCTAGATTCATAAGATTAAAGTAATGCTCTAGGGTTTGATGGCTTTTGATCAAGTGACTGTTAGTACCTGTAAGTCCTGCTGAAGTCCTTCATGAACCTGAATTCTTTTTTTTTGATCCTTCATACAATTGGAGTATAAGTCCCACAAGCTTCTTACTCTGTATTTTACCTTTTTCTATTAAAATGTAATTCCTACATTGGTCTTCATGCACCTGATTGATCTGAACTGCCAACCCGCAGTTATGAAGTCTGTTGAAATTTCTAGTCAATATAGCTTCTGTAGTTATCCAGTTGAACTCTGTTGAAATTTCTAGTCAACATAGTTTTTGTAGTTATCCAGATTCTAGGCTGACAAGTAAGATGTAGTATGTTGGGTGCTACAACCTCATGTTGTTGATGTCATATTCTTCGACTTTTCCAGAATCTCCATGTTGATCATCACTTTGAGCTGAAAAAAAAATTGATGGAGTAAGTTGTGGGCACTTCTGACTATGCTTCCAAGTTCCAACATTTTGTGTCAAACCTTGCCTCTTGCATTTGATAAATTATAATGTCTCAGTAATAGGACATGTTTGCTCATACTTTTATTTACAATCCTTGCATGAGCTAAATCTGAAACTCTATAAAGAATGAATGATTCACATCCTTTCTCAAAAGAATTTATGATCTTTAAGAAAATAAATGAATTTTCTAAGAATGCACTTATAATCAAAGTTTAAGATAATATTCTCTATAACATGAACCATCTTTAACTTTGTCCCCCCTATTCTCTCTCTCTCTGAATTACCTCAGTTTCCTATTTTTCTTTAATTCATCAGACCCTTGAGTAGTGATTATCTTCTTTACCATTTGTTTGGAATGTGATGTGCAGTTTCCTACTTGTCTTTGGGGCAATAACTTATTTCAACCGTTTCTTAATGCCTTTCTTTATCTATCACAATTTTTAATATTTAGGGGCAGATATTTGGTCTTCTTTATACCTCCTTTGCTTAGGATATCTTCGAAGTCTTTACTTTATCTTCTATTTTTAATTTTTTTAATATGATCTATAAAAGAATATTGAGCAAAGTTTGCTTATGTCACCTTAACCCGCATTCTCTGTTAAAACTTTATCATTTTAAGTCTTAATATTTTCTTGTAGGTGTAGCCCCGAAGAAGAAGAGGAGAACCATCCCGCATTATTACGAAGAACGACAATTGGAAATGGTCCAAAAACTGACACTAATGTCACTTCTGGGTTAAATATTCTATTATGTTGTTCAGTGACATATTTAGCTGGCCATGACTGTAGCTTTCCTTTGGCAGGTCCTCCTGAATCAGTACCTGACTGGACTCAAGAGCTTGATTCAGGGTTGTCAAATCAGAATAACTCTGATCAAGTTTTCTCCAGAAAACATTGGCGTCTCGTCCGATGCCAGAATGGAAAGTTTCATTTCTCTCTTTTTTTATTTATCTTCCTTTCAGCAACTTAGTTTTGTATCCAATATTTCAATTCTTTATTGCAACATTCTGCTAGTCAAGTGAGTTATAGCCATAAGAGGCACAACCCCATCGCCTAGATTTATGTTACTAATAATTTATGCTCTTGAATTCCAGGGCTTCGCATTTTTGAAGAGCTTCTAGAAGTAGATTACCTCGTATGTAATGAATGTCTTTTTCTGTTTGTATTTTGCAATATTATGGTAGAAACTTTAATCTGGAAGTGAGCTTTTCTCATTCATGTAAATTGTATTATGTGCAGCCAAGGAGCTGCAGTAGAGCAATGAAGGCTGTTGGTGTGGTGGAGGCCACATGCGAAGCAATCTTTGAGCTTGTAATGAGCATGGATGGAACACGTTTTGAGTAAGTTATTATGTCTATAGAACCTTTGTTTTGGATTGGTAGATCTCCCTAGTTATCCCTGTTCTCTTGTTTTGTAGGTGGGATTGCAGCTTTCAATATGGCAGCTTAGTTGAGGAGGTGGATGGACACACTGCAATACTGTATCATAGACTACAGCCGAGCTGGTTCCCAATGTAATGCCCTCTACACCGAAAAAGAATATAACATGAATTGCGTTGAAGTACTTGTGGCTGATCATCTCATTTCTGTTGCATGTTGGACAAAATTATCTTGCTTGATAATTAGAAATACAACTTAATAGACATCATATGCTCATTAGAACATTTAGCATTAGATTAGGATTAATGGCTAGCTTTGTTATATGATCATAATGCTACAGTATACATGAAATATACTTCCAACAAAGAACGTTGCTTTAATTTATTTCTCTAAATATGCCAAACCTTAATAGTTTCGTATGTGTGTTTATATTTATTATGCTATGCCGAGATCATGCCAGTATATCTTTCTTCATTGGCATTGAGTTTGGTGACTATTTCATTGGATGCTTCATTAGTAAGAGTAGTGGTTGGAGAGCTAAGTCTCTAGTAATCTATGATACAGGTTCATAGAAGCTATCTTCCACATTCTTGACAGAAGATAACCTTTCTATTACTCTTGCATTTCCATCTATCATAAGTAACTTTTGCTTCTGGTTGCAAAACCTAATTCCTATAAACTCTCATAGTTCAAATGTGTTAAAATGAATTAAGCATCTGAAATTCTTGGCCACGTGAAGGAAATATTAAAAATCACATTGTAAATTTGCAGTAGACTTTCAATTTGTGCATGCCAATTTATTCGTAATAGTATTCATGCAATGATAACTAGGAACTATCTCAATTGCAATGTTACTTAGACATGTGAACCGGGTTTCAAGTGTCCGAGTGTCCAGAAAATTCTGACACAGGATTCTTTTACAGATTAGACATGGAGACATGTCTATATGTTATATGTGATTGTGTAAATATGTATTGAGTTGTGTGCATTAGTTAATTAGTTGGAACTATTGCTCTTTTTGTTCGCAAATTGATAAAATAATTTGCTAATTGATATGTTGGACTTGGTTACTATTAGATAAGTAATGATGATGACATTTTGATTTAATGAAGTGTCATGGGGTGGTATGAAGTGTCCCCCAGTGTCTAACATGTCAAAAAAACCTACGTTTGGGAGTGCCTGGGTACCACTACTCACCTATCATGGTCTCTAATAAAATTTGACATGACAACCTCCAAAAAGACTTGTTCATGGACCGGGCAGCCTGCCTAGCCCGCTCAAGCGTGCAGCCTTTGGTGGGCTTGGGCTAAGGTTTTAGGCTCAACGGGCCAGGATTGGCTCATTTAATAAATAGACCAGGCTTGTGGTTGGCGCTTAAAGCCTAGCTTAGGCCCGATCATGTCTGGTTTTTTGTTTTTTTCTTGTGTTGTTTGTTTATATTTGATGTATTTGTAGACTTAATTGACAATTATTATTGACATGTGAACTTAATAGGATAATAGGCATATTGTAGGTTGTTGGCAATATTTAATTATTTATATTTAACATTTTAAAGCATTTTTAGGCATTTTCTAAATAATTAGAAAAAGATCAGGAAGCCCAAGGCCCGGCCTGAAGCCCAAAGCTTGAGTACAGGCAGGTTGGGCCTGGAAGGGTAGGGCCTGAAAGCGACGCTGGGCTAGGCCTGGGCCTAATTAAATTGTGTTGACCATTGGACAAAGCCTAGCTCGAGACCATCCTGGCCTGGCCCATGGGAGTTCTACTTCCAAAAGGTTTTAAGTAGACATTATATGTATTAGATCCTTTGAAGTATAAAAAAGATTGATTCGTACTAGTGGAAAAAATTCTAAGAAGTACTTCAAAGGTCAACCATCAAAACTGTTTTTCTTTTCCTAATGCAGTTGATTTGAAGATTATGGGGAAAATAATGCATATGTGGAGGTTTTATCTACTTACTAAATGCAAATTAAGTAGTGTTGTGAGGGTGTTAATTTGGTGGGCATTCAGGAGGTACACATGAGAGAGAGTGAAAGTGGGTGAGAGAGAGAAAAAAAGAGGCACTTAGGAGGGAGTACTTATGAATATATGAAATTATATTGTATCTGCCATTGTTCATTAGCCAGATGAAAAGCACTGATAGTGCTATATTGGAAGTAGTGAAATATGTTTGAGGAAGTGATTATGAAGTATGTTTACACAAACTCGGTGTATGGTCAATGCTTCTAGATGCTTTGGGCTGATAGTAATCTTGGGATTCGTTCGTCATTATTCATTTTATACATGAACTCATTGTTAAGATTTAGGTCTTGTGGTGTATATTATGTTGCAAATGCATAGTGTTAGTTGATGAGACTGGAATTTGATTGAATGCTGATTTGAATTAAGGAGGATCGTTTAGAAGAACAAAGAAATATAATTGCAAAGGAATCAATTTTGTGTTAATGGATAATTCCTGTGCTGCAGAATGTATCTAGGAGCAAACTCTACTTTAGAGGTATTGACTGAAGGAGGGCCCAAAGTAAACATGTTCTCACATATTTGCAATGCAAAAAGGGAGACATAATAGATTACTTTCTAATAGAATTTACAAGGGACTGTTTTTTTTTTTTTGGGGGGGGGGGGGGGTTGCAACATGTTAAGGCGGAAATGCAAAACTACAAGAAATGAGCTTGAAAATTCCAATTAACTATAAGAAAATAACAAAAGGACTTATATAAAAAGCGAAAGGGTGCAGCCAAAAAAATGTGTAAAGTTGCACATTTAGGCGTTGGTGTGTCACATTGTGCCAAAGCAGTCATAAAGTTCAGCAAGGCAGTCGTAAAACAGCTAAGGAGAGGTAAGTAATGACTTTAAAATGAATGATACACCATCCAGATTGAAGATTTGAATTGTTGAACATAATCTGCACTTCAACAAATGCCTCAAAACCAAATGTCATAAAGTTCAGCAAGGCAGTCGTAAAACAGCTAAGGAGAGGTAAGTAATGACTTTATATATACATCTATATATATGAGCTGAAACTACACACTTTAACTTCTTGTAAAAGTAGTTAATGATTTTAAAATGAATGATGCACCATCCAGATTGAAGATTTGAATTGTTGAACATAATCTGCACTTCAACAAATGCCTCAAAACCAAATGTCATATATTTGGCGGCCTCTAACTTATGCATCAAGTTGGTGCAAAAATGAATAGTATTAATTGCATTAGTGTGGTAAAATACATGATTTAAATCCGCCACTTTTTGATCATTAGACCAAGGTCTGCCATACAGCCCTATATCATCCGGTATGGGGCGTACCGTATCGTACCAAGTGAAAACTGGTACAAAATACACATTCAAGTCGGTACAAGCCTTGTACCGCCCGTACCGAGGCGTACTGAGATAAAAATTGAGAAAATTGATAAGAGAGCTACTTCGACACAGAGGTATACTATACGATACCGATAAGGTACCGATATGGTACTCGGTACCGAGATTGCAGACCTTGCATTAGATTGTAATAAAAGGTAGTATCATGCTATTAAAATTGTCCATTTTGACACCACTTAATGATTTGGTTAGAGGCCAAAAAAACACATGAATTTTGGTTTCTAGGAATTCTTTTTGTAGTCTATATTATTCAAGATTTTGGATCTTGAATTTGGATGGTCTATCGTTGATGTTGAATCTTTAACTCCTTGAAAGGAGCTTGAGAAATATAGAGAGGACTAAAGGTGGCCATTGTCTATCAAAGTTGCTTATTTCTAAAGTTTATGCAGTTTATTTGGAAGTCTTTTTCATTTAAGACACTTTTTATTTTTTAGTATGACAATTATTTTGAGAAGAATCTAGGGGAAGGCGCAAAACCTGATGTACTTAACAGCTACATAATCGTGTGTAGATAATTAGTATTGAGCTCTTCATTCTGAAATTTGAATGAAGAAGGCCCATTTGGCATTACTATAGGTGGTAGAGCTTTTGTTTGTAGTGCTTTGGTTGGTAAAGCTTTCGCTAGTAGAGCTTTAATAAAAAGCCGTTTTGGTAACTATATTTTTGAAGTGCTGTGGAACTTTAACATCTGTTTGGTAATCATTTGAGAAAGTACTTTTAGTATCATAAAATAATAAAAAATATATTAATAGTGTTGTTGATTATGTAATTATTTGTTCTATCAAAACTATTATTATAAATTATTCTTACTTTATAAATTATTTATTTTAATATTTAAACTAAATAATAAAATAAATAATAAATTTATTAATGATTTTTTAGTAGAAATCGTTTCCATCGATTGGGTATACGTTTTATTTTTATGTAATATAATGATTTTTTTTAGTTTTGGTCTAGGTTAATATCATTTTTATTTAGCCTAGTGGCTAGCCAAAAAATTATGTAGGGGTTGCACTCCAAGCCCAGCCAACCCCAACAAACTAGAAACGAAGATTCATAATTTCGATACTAGGTACCGTACTGGTATGCTACTGATTTGGTACATTATGGGTTGGTATGGTACAATACGTACCCTATAACGAAACTGTTCTCGAATTATTTTTATTACATTTTATCTCGGTATGCTCGATACAAGTCGATACACATCTCGGTACGCCTCGATACGTGGTAGTACCAAATTGAATGAGTTTCATACTGGTTTCGACCCAGTACGGTATGGTACGCTTCGAACTAGGCGGTTTAGGGTGTTATGCCAGGGAAAAACCTAAAAAACATATTAAGGGGGGGAATAAGTGTATTGATACATATAAAATATTTTTAAAAAATAAAAAAATATGGAATCTTTGTGGACAAAAAATACATTTATTCCCCCCCTTATTAAATGGAATTTTTTTGTAGTTGATTACATCCTAATTATTTCCTTGAAACATAGAAGTATTTATCTTTTATGTCATGGTAAGGAAAGAAGAATTTTCTCATTTCGTGTTTTATACAATACAATGATCTCTAAAAGAAAGTATATACAAAATGGAAAGTAGGGAAACTGCTAACTTTGACTCCCTTCTCTTTCTCCTGCTAGTCTGTCTTTTTCCGTCCCTCCCTCCAATCATCCATTTATTATGTTACAAAATGATTCAGATTTTGTTTAACTACTAAAGGATCTTGATTTTATAATAAAGTAATTCTATAAAAGGGGATTGCTTTTTGTAACTAGTGGCTAGAATAGAGAAGAAAGAAGAAAAATGTGAACAGAAAGCATTAATTTAGCAACTGTTATTGTAAACATAGTTTTCCCACAGATGATCCAATGCCAATAGAAAATAAACCATCAAATGGTATTTAACATACAGAAACTGCCAAATAGAATGTTCCAAGTAGAAATATCACATTTTGGCGGGGTAATATTTCACAATGTAATGAACCTTCCTCTTATTTGATGGGATGGTTAAGGAATTATCTATGGTTAAACTCTTCACATCCTATCAATATATATAACCCTTTTGGTATGAATAGTTTATTAATATTGGTGAGTATTTTCTTATTTGGACATCTTGATGGGGGTTTTAAATTTATGTTCTTAATTTCCTGCCATGGGATATTGGCAGGAATCGTTTGAAAGTTAAGCATGGGCTCATGAATGCATACCTTTGATTAATTTTATATAATAGAGAGATAAGCCAGTTTCTCTTTCCATTGTGCAACAAGATTGATTGGACTAGCACACTGTTTTATAGGTTTTATATTTGCTTTTTCAGCCTTATTGATTGCATCTAAGCAGGAAATTTTGATGTATATGTGTGTGTGTGTATAAATGTACTGTATTGGCAGCAATCTCATTATTTCAATGGTGAGGGAGGATTTGCCTTTTTGATTGAGGGGGAGGATTTATTTATTGGCAAGAAAAGATTTGATTAAGAGGGAGAAAAAGCGGCAGAAATTGGAAACTTTCATTTGATTAGTTGTTCAGAAAAAAAGAAGGCAAAGTCCATCATTGAGTGAAAAATGGGAAATTCATAGAAAATTGCAATCCCCCCACATAATATTTAGCTGTTTATTTTGTCCTGAATTCCTTGTTTAAAATTTAAAATTGCAATAAATTACAAGATGTCAGAGGCAATTGACATAGGTGGCCAAGTGTAGTACCCTCTCTCTCTCTCTTTATAGATACGTCCATGCTTGCAATGTGTGTGTGCATGTATACATGTGTGTAGTTATAATGCATGTGCAGATGCAGATGGCTGCTAAAGATTTTGGATTTGACATAATTTATTTAGAGTCTAAATTCTAAAATGACATGAAAACATTTTTTCTAATGCATCAAACTCACGAAGGCCTCTTGGCACAAAAGTGTCTCTTTTCCTCCTAGATCCCTTGAATTTTCCTAGAAGTTAGAATCCAGAATCCAGATATACTAAGAACATTTTTAGAATTTTTAGAATTCTTTCTTTCTTGCAAAATTGGATTTTCTCTTGTTTGTTTGACAATTAGCATGAGTGCTTCTATTCCCACACACAATCTCTATTCTCTTTGACTCCTTTTCTTATTCTCAAATTCCAGCAGCATTGGAATTCTTTTTTATAGAAGTCTAGCATGTTTTAACTCTTTTTAAGAGAGAGATCTAATTAGGGTTATCTTGAAAATGAAAAATTAGAAAATGAAGCCACTTTTATATAATAGTTGTTGTTGTTGTTGTTATTTTTATCATTATGAAAGTCCAGCAATGTTAGAATCCCTTCTTCTATAGAAGTGTAGGGTCCCCACCCTACTCTGCCCAAGTTGCATTAATATGTGGACGAACAAGCCAATGAAGTGGTAAGGTTCTATATAAAGAGAAAAGAGGTCTCCATTAAGTAGAGCATTGATTATTTACATTTAAGCCCATCTGGATAGAAAATTCAAAGAAAAAGTTTGAAAGCTTAGTTTAACTGATGGAGATGTTGACATGAATCCAATGGATTACCTATATCAAAAAATGATATAAGGTTCTTGAAGTTGGCTAATGAGATATATTGTGTCAGTTAGGGTTGTATCTCTTGAACAAACCATTTTATATTAAACTTTGAAAATATTTGTTGTTGAAATCTGACAATCCACGATTTGGATCTTATGGTTCAGATCAAAATGATCTTAAATGATCTAGATCCATCCTTGAATTAGGATTACGTAGGATAAGAATTAGATATGCTTATGCTTCATACAATCCCTTAGGCCATAAGGTCTAAGTCAAGATTTGTCATACCGGTCAATACCGTACCTTACTGGTACCAAATTGATAAGTTGTTCAATACCGTACGGACAGTCAGTATGCTGAGTTGTACCATATCGAACCGTGTACCAACAATGTAATACGATGGTACCGATTTGGGGTCCGGTACTAAGACGGCGAACCTTGGTCTAAGTTTATCATATTGCTGCATATTGAATTATGTTCCAAATTATATAATTTATTGGTCTATATGGCTTTTAGAATTACTCATCTCTAATAAGATTGAGCATATAGATTTGGCGAGCTTGGGAGGGTTTTTGACTTCTAGAAACTAAAGAAACAGAAAATTTGGGGTTTATGGAATTTAGATCAGGAAGCAAAAGGTAATTTCATATTTTATAACCATTTGTTAAACTTCAATTTTCTCCCCTAAAATATCCTACCCAAAAGGATGGTTATTGTTAGTTTGCGTATGGATTACATGATATTTGTGTCATTAGACATGCTACATATGGGTTTACGATGGTGAAGACTGAACTTTGTTACTACATATATGATTTTTTTATTCTTCATCTAATTTATATTTGGCTCATTTATCTCTGTTTCACCTTTCGTTTATATTTTCTCGAAGAAATTGGAAAAGAATCTTAAGATTTGTGATTTGATCTGTGATTAGCAATGATCTAACCTCTTCGATTTATTACTTGATATTGACCACATATATTATGATAAATAAAAGTAGTGTAGTAGAAAAATCATGATATCGCTACCATCTATTATCTAACAAAAATTAAATTTTATACAACATTTAACTTTATATTTTGTTTGACCGTATGCTACACATTTCTTGTTGTTGATCTATTGCAGACATCTTTTATTACATTGTTTTGACGTGTTCTTTATAATTTATTCGTATGCTATGCTATGCCATGGAAATTATGCATCATGTCACCTTGGTGGTTGCTAAAATGTGACATATCTGTATCTTGTGTTTAAAGAAATATTCTTGGCCGTGCAGGTTTGTGTGGCCCCGGGATCTTTGTTATGTGCGTTATTGGCGGCGTAATGATGATGGAAGTTATGGTGAGCATATTAGTTTTTTCCCCTTTGCTATCATTTTTCCCATCATTATCTTAAGGCACGTGATGTGCATTACCATTTTGCAGTTGTTTTATTTCGGTCCAGGGAGCATCCTAACTGTGGTCCACAACCAGGATTCGTGAGAGCCCACATTGAGAGTACAGTTCATCATTTGCTTTTTGGCTTGCTGAGGAATTATCTCACATTATGCTATTATTTTCGAAATACAATTATCATATTTTAATACCCAACAAAAGTTCATCATTTCTTTGTTCTCAGGTGGTGGATTCAACATTTCTCCCCTAAAGTCTCGAAATGGGAGACCTCGAACTCAGGTACAGCATCTTATGCAGATTGATCTGAAGGGATGGGGTGTTGGTTATTTCCCACCATTTCAGCAACATTGTTTGCTTCAGATGTTGAACAACGTTGCTGGTACCAATCTTCTCTATTTGTCGTAGTTTTAATTTGGATATTGCTACATTGTTGGAAATGAATGTTTTGGTATTCTAGAATTCCATTTTTATGTATTTTATGGTTTTAGCACATTCTTACAATGGAAATTAGGATATTCAAGAAAAATATTTTTTTATATAATTCCTTGGATCAAATCTTTCTTTTTTCCTACTTGTCAAATTTTTCTAATGTTTAGAGAAATATTGGTTTTTCGCATCTTGTTGCATTAGCTTACATTATGTAACCAAGGTATGCTTCCCTAGATGGTTTTGAGCCTTTCTGATTAGGTTGAGAGGTTGTGAAATTTGAGCATCCTAGTTGACACATGGTGCAAAGCAACGTTGCCCATACCATCCCAAACCTTTGGTTCGGAGTGTATCAAACCGAACTGATAGGGAATGATTCACTCTATCAGCTCGGTAAACAGGCTAAACCCTCACCAAAAGCCTAACCGTATCCCTCCCAATCCGAGAACAACCCAGTTGGAGAGAAGCCCCCCCCCCCTTCGTGCACGTTCGGTTTGAAACCCTTCAAGACCCCCCCTCCAACCCCTTCGCCTCCTCCGGCCTCTCTCCCCTTTCTCTCATGCAGACCCTTCGAAACCCTCGCCTCTCTCCCGCCTCCACTCAACGTCGCCAATGCCCTCCTCCTCCTTCAAGCCTTTCTCCCGCGATTTGTCCTTCCCCAGCATCAGACCTAGGAGACCATCCTTCTCCGACTACAGATTGATCTGTGCCTCCAAGTGAGTCCCTCTCCCCCCTCTCTCTCCATTCCCCTCCTCCTTCTCCTCTCCCCCTCTCCCTCCTTTGCCTTCTTCCTCTCCGGCCCTCTTCCTCTCCTTACTGTGGTTCCGATACATTGCAGTTCGGTACGGTACGGACTAGTATTGTAACATACCCATGGTCTGCCGTACCGGTCGGTACGGGCTGGTACCGGCCTGTACATACCGGTACCGGACCCTACCGGTATGGTACAGCTATATATTTCGGTAACGAACCGTACCGGCCCATACCGGCCCGTACCGAGTCGTACCGGCCCATACCGGCCCGTACCGAGTCGTACCAGCCCGTACCGAGTCGTACCGGCCCGAACCGGCCAGTACGTACCGGCTCCAAATTTTTTTGGCTTTTAGCCCCATCGGTACAGTACCGGTTCGGCTCAGTTTAGTTCGGTACCGTACCGGTACCGATGCCCACCGGTACGTCGGTACAGTCGGTACCGCGTACCTTAAACATACTAGTCGCCGGCTAGCATGCTTGTCGATACCGATTCTGCCATGCTTGATGTGAAATTGTTTACATTTGATTGCCTATGGATAGAGTGGAAGGTGGGCCAATTGCTTAGTTTGGTCGCATCATTCTATGGACTAAACTACCCCCGAAAACAAAACAAAGATGAGAGCGAGAAAAAAAAAAGAAAATATATATTTCCAAACACTGAGTTGACTTGATTTTGTGAAATGCCTTTCCCTTGCATAATAACCTTGAAAATTTGGGTTACTGCCTAAAAGAGAATTGACAAGAGGTTGAAAACCAAGTCATGATGCATATTCAAATTGTAATGTTTTACACTTGGGTCAATGAGAGAATAAGGCTTTCTAGTCAAGGTCGTGGTTAAGAACTTCTTAGGAAGCTCAAACGCCACATTCATGTATCGCATTTTCAAAATCAGACAACTTCTATGTTTGAGACTATGGCATATTATATTAAATTTTCGTAATCATTCTTAAAATTTTTAAAAAAGTATTTTGACAATTTGCAAAAGCAAGTTACAATGCTTTTATTAGAGGATGATTTATAATTAACAAATTTTACTACTTATGGTTGGCTTATTGCCTATATTACATGTACTTGTGTTCATATAAAAGTGCTTATGTGTGTCTAAGCATCAGATCCTTTGAATATCCAAGTTCTTTTTCTAATGGAGCCATGTCTAGTTATCATACCAATGTCCATGATTAAATGTGATGTGCGATACTTAGGCTAAATTGAAGAGTCCGGGTAACATAGTTCACCGCTTGGTCCACTTCGTTTCTGTTATGGGTTTATAGAAGATTTATGATGTTCAAATTTTTGAGAGAGGGTTGATTGTTAGTAAGTGGGTTGGCTCTATAATAGATAAAGTATTGTTCAAGGTCTGCAGTTTCAATACTAGTTATTTTATCAATACTTGACTGGTACGGTACGGGACCGAGCCATACCATACCAACACTTGGCAAGCAATAGCATATGGCTTCGGTACAAGTAGCACTTTTTGTTTTTTCTTTTTTTTTTTTGTTTTGAGGATTATTTGAAGGTTTATGGATGTTTCAAAGGAAAGAAGAAGAAAAAACAGAAGAAAAGGAAAAAAAGGAAGGGAGAAGAAAAGGAAAGAAAGAAACAGAAGAAGAAGAAAAAGGAAAAATAAAGGAAGGAAGATCTTATGATCCTAAAAGATCCTGATCCTAAGATGTGAACCTGAATGCATAAGGTTATTTTCATCCAGATCACGAGATCCGGATCATGAATTACAAGATTTTAGCAATAAAAGTTCTGATGCCTTTTGGTATATTATCATTTTTTTTTTTGAATTTAATTTATGTAAACTTGAAAGGTGTTCTTAGTGTTATAGTTTGCATACTTAGTATTTTAGTTTGAGATTGGTTTGGTGATTATACTGATTTAATATCCAGTTTCCTCTTTAAAAAATATTTCATGCATCTATTGATGATTTTCAGAAAATTGAGAAAATTGAGCTTGGTATATTTTTTTATATATTTTAGATTTTAGTTAATTCATGGCATGTAGCTCCTCTCTATGCTCTTTTCAGTTTTTTGCTTCTTCCATTAATAATGGTAGCTTTTTCCTGAACTGTGGAAGCTAATTGTCACCATAAATAGAGCATCTTTTCTTATATATGTTTCATGGCAGTTCAAGTTGCTATTAATGATTTTTGCTATTATTATCGATCATTGATATCATGATTTCATGGATTAGAGCTATCAGTTCACTCATCTACGCAACTCTAGAATGTTAGTCAATGTATAATTTCCCTTTGCTCTTGGATTTTTACTAGTACTATCATTCTTATAGAGTATTTTGAACAATTACCTTTTGTTCCTTTCTTTTGTATTGGCAGTAGCTTTTTGAAATTTTGGATGTTTTAATTGATGTAACTAGTGATACAATAGGAAGATATTTTGTACTAATTTTTTTTCAGGTTGGGAGCTAATGTTTTTTAGAATGCTTTCATCTCTTGTCTCTTCTTTATTCATTAGTGATAATCCTTTTGAGTTTGACTTTAGCACCATATCATCAAAACTGTCTTCTTTCCCAGACAAGTAAGATTTTCTTTCCTTGAACAATTGATAGTGCCAAGAAAGGTCCAACGCAAATATGCTCCTGATGTTCCATCTTTCATTATGATGTCCAGAACATCTAGCTCTATTCCCTCGCAGCAAGGAGTGTGATTAGTAACCATTTCCACATTTTCTAGTTATGCCAAAAGGATAAAACTAGGGTGCCTAGGTCCATTTGCACAGCTCAAACTTATTATTTTCCTATACTGATTGTTTTGGACTGCTAAACACCAAATTCAGGTTGCCAAGAAGAAACAGGAAAGAAAGAAAGGAAGGGGAAGAAGAAGGAAAAGGAAACAAGGAAACAAAGGGAGAAGAAAAAGAAAGGAAGGGAGGAAGGAAAGAAGGAAAATTGAAAGAAAAAAGGGTAAGAGGCATGAACCGCTCTAGACCGAGCAAAACCGGGCAGTTCTCGGTTTGGCTCAGTTCGGACCTCTTACCGAGCCAACCACTGAATCGTCTCGGTAACCGGCTGGTTTGGGTTGGTATGCCCTCAACCGGATGGTTTAGGATAGTGTGTGGCCGACCTTGGGATTGTTGTATCCATTGCGAATGACTACCTAAAGTTTTTTGTTTTGGCAATAGCAGGGAACTAAGGCAAAGCAATCTTTACTTATATTCTTTGTTTACTTAAGCTATAGAAATTGTTGCTGAGATGGCCAAAAGGATTAAGTGGGAATGGTCGATTTGAGGGTTATGAAATTCACAAAGTTGTGTAGGCATCAATGTCAAAGTTGGTAAAGTCGCTAGAAGCTGTCGAATCCTGCTTACACCGTAACAAAAGGACACAGTGCATTACCGAAAAAGTAAAGATGTGTTTCACCTTTTCTTCCAATTTTTCTCTCTTTGAGTATGGCAGCTGTCAAATGATTGTTTCCATGATGATTATAACTTCTGAAAAAAAGAATAGAATGCTTCAGCAGTAAATATCTTTCCTTGAGCCTCCCTGTCTTTTTTCCTCTAGAATTCTTATAAACATGCTGCCATACAATAAATTACCCAATGAAATTGGCAGGATCTCATGCTATTAATGCTAGATCACCAAAAAACCACGGCATCCCTACTGCCCGAAACAATTGTTTATGACATTCTTATTTTATTTGTGTCCAAGTACAATCATTTCATTTGCTCTGTTACTGATTGTGTGAGCAGTTTTAGAGGATCTCCTTGCAGTTTATGCTAAAATAACTTGCTGCTGTTGGCCTTTTCATTGATTAAACGTATCTATTGTGCATAAATGGCAGGGCTGCGTGAATGGTTTTCTCAGACAGATGAAAGCCACACGGTTCCAAGGATGTCAGTAATGGTCAATATGACTTCGAATTCTGCTTCTTCTAGAAAGGAACAGAAAACACAGGAGAATTCCATTCAGCCTAATCTGTCACTGGATCAGATGCATTCTAATAGCAGACACTCTGTTATGTTGGATGAAGACTCTGATGAGGATGAGGATTATCAAATTCCAGAGCCTGAACAGGAGGTTGGTCGACTGCTTCCAATGTCATTTATTTCTTGGCAACCTTCTTTTGAGTATGAACATTGCAACATTTGCAGGCATATGCAGTCAAACTTGAAAACGCTATCAGACATGCAGGTCTGTGATGAAATTTGCTTTCTTCTCTCTATAGTGTGATCATTATTGTTGACATTGAGTTATGGCTAACTGTTATATTCCTAACAAACTGTTTTTCTAGATGAGGAGCCTTCTGATCAAATTGATTTGTCTGGCTTTTCTGGCAATTTGCGCCGGGATGACCAGGAGAAAAGTCGTGATTGCTGGAGAATATCTGATGGGAATAACTTCAGAGTTCGTAGTAACCATTTTATATATGACAAAACCAAGGTCTTCTGATTCTTTATGTACTAAATATTTCATTTTTGAAGATTGTAGAGTTGCAATGGTTAATAGTATTGTAGTTCAGGCTGTTTATGGATTCAATATTCTCATGCAGATTCCTGCTGGAAAGCATCTTATGGAGCTTGTAGCAGTTGATTGGTTTAAGGATGTGAAACGAATGGACCATGTGGCAACGCGAAAAGGCTGTGCAGTCCAAGTAAGTTGTATCACTATCAGTGACTCCATGAGCTTTGTATGGTTCAATTGCCTGATTTGTTTGTTTGTTTTTTTGGGACAATGGACAAGAATTCTTGTGATATTTTTTAGCTAAGTGTTTAAGTTGTTTAATGAAACTAATTAGTGGCACATTAAGGTTTTCATTTTGTTTTCCATGAGTTATTTTATTAAAAAAAAAGTTCAATCAGGTTTTGTTCTAAACGATGATGTTTGTATTAAAAAGGGAAACCATTATTCTTGAAACACTACCATTATTTTTCGACCTGTTCATTTAGCATGATCTTTTGAAGTCATATGATCTTCTGAAGGTGATATATGTTCTAGAAAATATAAGGTGAATATTAAGTAGATGACTGCTTAGAAGGTATTTCGAATATCTGAATGATGATATATGGTCATCGTTTGCACGACAAGTACATAAACATAAAGCGATGCAGACCTGAATGGATGATGGAAGTGGAGGCAGCTATCTATAGTTACTATGGGGAATGTAATGCTAGTCTCATAGCAGTGGCAAATGATTCTGATTTTGTTGTTTTGGTGTTATTTGAAGAACTAGAACATCAATGATCCTTTTTTTCTAATGTCTGGTGAACATCAAGAGATGCATCAATTCTTTTCCCTATATCTATTGCATGAGGCAATAATATTTATGTGAAAAGGAGATTATCCTAGACCATCTAACGAGATGCTGGAAGATTTTGAAGGCTGATTGGACTCGCACTTGTCAGATTACATTCTTATGTGCATGACAGTTATTATATCTGGTTTTATTTGTATGTCTTTCACTTTCCAGCATGAAAATCTGTTGCTGGCCCAAGGTAATTACTACTTCGTACACCCCAGAAATTGGGTTTAACTGGAATTTGTTCTGATGATGTAGGTTGCATCAGAGAAAGGACTATTCTCATTGGCAATAAATGTGCAAGTAAGATTTTGCGTGGTTTTCTCCTCTTTAACTGCTCAGTGTTTGTTCCTCTGTGCATATGAATTATCTTATTTATTACTTGAGTTTAGACTTACAGTAACAGTACCTTCTGGTATCCTGTAGTACTACCAAGTTGCCACTATGTTCGAATGCACATTAGACAATAATCTTTCTTAAATTCATGCTGTCAAAATATCTGTGATTTACTAAAGAATGCAGGTAATTTGAAAGTTCCTTACCAGAACAAATTTCAGCAGAACATGTATTTCTATATTTATGCGTAACCATGTCATGCAAGTTTTTTTAATTATTATTATTTTATTAATAAGAGTCATGTTAGGTTCCAATCCTCTGGGAAAGATTTAATATAACCTTGACAAGGAGTGCATTGAACAAAGAAGTTTAGCCGCATCTCTATCCCATGACAATAAGTCAAAGGCCAACCACACAATTTCTCTATGGATTATATCCCTATGCGGCAATGCTAGTTAGCCTTTTGAGGTTATTCTTATTTTGGAAAAGTGTACCCAACTCTTAGAATTTGCCTTACTGCATTTCAGTCTCTGCATAGTTGAACTAAAACTTTTTCCCCAATACTTCACTGATGCAAACTGCATAGGCACCAAACTGAGTTGCACACAAATCTCAATGCATTTAAACATCTTATTTATTATCATGTATCTAAAACCAGTGAGGTAACTTGCTAATCTTGCAGGTTCCAGGCTCAACTCATTACAGTATGGTCTTTTATTTTGTAACAAAACAGCTGGTACCTGGATCACTATTGCAGCGTTTTGTTGATGGTGACGATGAGTTCCGTAATAGTAGGTTCAAGCTTATTCCTTCTGTTCCTAAGGTCATCATCTCCTCCTTGTTCCTGTAATTCCCTTGTTATATTTTATAAATAAAGTCATAAAAGCCAAGCATGCAATATAAACTCTGCCTTTTCCCATCTGCAGTGTCTTTTCTTCTCTTTTTTGGAAAGAAATGTTTTTAATTTCATGTGATAATATATGTTAACCCCATCGGTAATGGTTGTTGGCATAGCATTGCATTCCTTTACTGACTAGTGCAGCAATGCAGGGCTCTTGGATTGTACGCCAGAGTGTTGGAAGCACCCCTTGTATATTAGGCAAAGCAGTTGATTGCACCTACATTCGTGGACCCAAATACTTGGAAGTAAGAAAATTCTGTTACGATAAGATTCTTACTCTTATGTGGAATTTTGTGTCCAACTGTTTAGCAAATGAATTTCGATTTGAAGCTGCTGGAGATATAAGGCGTCTTATGTTTATTAATATGTGCAGATAGATGTTGATATTGGTTCTTCTACAGTGGCTAATGGAGTTTTAGGGCTTGTGTGTGGTGTGATTACAACACTGGTAGTTGATATGGCATTTCTTGTACAGGTACTTGTTTCTGCCATTATCAGTCTACTTCAAATTATGACATAAATGCCTTTACCCTGTTGGCATTAGGAGAGAAGCAAAGTTTAATTCCTTTTGGTACATTTTTGCGCAAAAGGCTTAGGTTAAGCACTTGCATATAAATTTAAGGGGAAATAATTCATTGATCATACTATGTGGTGATTGTATGAAATATTTTCTAGTTTCTTTGCACTTGGCAAGACATTCATAGAATAATTTGAGTACTGGAGTGTTTTCAAAAGGATGATGCTTTTGAAGTATGGCCCATCCTAGAACCACCCTGCATATGATGGCCTGGCGTGCATTTTAATCTATAGATTCGGGGAATCATATTTAAATTTCACTTCTTATCTTGTAATTTTTGCTTTGAGATAGATGCAATCTCCTATATCAGTCCTTGCCAATTGTCCATCTTCCTTTTACTCTTTTCGTCTACAGCCGCCATGGAGGCTGTTCCCTGTTCACATGAGTATAAACTGCATGAGCAACAAAATAGGATTCCGGCTTGACTGCTGGCCTTCTAGGTCTCATGCCAAAACCCTCATTGTTTCCCACAATTGCGAAGCCATCACCCGGAAACCAATTTAAAGGTTGAGAGCCAGTCATGTTCTCAATGTTTGATGGCTAGCACCTATTTTCACATATATCTATACTGTTCTTGTATTTTGCTTTAACATCAATTGTTTTTCCGTAACAATACTATGCTTGCAGGGAAACACTTTTGACGAGCTTCCAGAACGGCTTATTGGTGCTGTTCGCGTGTCACATGTCGAGCTGTCATCTGCAGTAGTGCCAGTGCTGGAGTCTGGCCCTTCAGCAGAATGAAACCGTCGACAAATATTCAACTTCTGTTATCTTCCCCCCTCCCTCTTTCCATCATTGTCATCAGCAAGGAATGTGCCCCATGTGATTTTGCAGACATTGCAGAGTGCGGCACGACCCCTAAATGATTGATTCCCATACTGCAGCATTCCCGTGATGCCGGTCCTTCCCCACTTGTACAACTAGAGAGAGAGAGAGAGAGAGAGAGAGAGGGAGGGTCAATAATTTGCTTTCAGTGGGGGAGGTGATGAGGAATGCATGTTGTATCAACTATGGCTTTGTTGTATTTGCTAATACGCTCAACACTTGGTAATCTCTAGGTCCAAAATTGCAGTGTTGAACATGTATGCAGAAAATAACATTTTCTTTCACATTTTGTGACAGATATGACTTGACAACTCAATGGAGTCTGTATTCACAATTCTTTCTTGCAAAAACATTGATGAGCAAAAGCATTGCTGCCGCGAAGGCCGTGTTTGGTGGTTTTGTCTTCGTTCTTCCTCTTCTTGCCAACTGAGCCGAGTCTGTTTTCATAATTCTTTCTTCTTCTTCTTCTTCTTCTTTCCCATTTGTAGCATTACAAAGTCAATAATCGGCGGCAAGCTCTGGAAGGATGCAAGCGGATTCTCTTGCATGGACCGAGGAGTCTAAAAAGAGACCTCAAGCTGAAGATTATGATGCAGTTTAAAGGTCAAGGTACAGACCGAACAGCAGAGTGCAGACCAAAGTCTTGAGGCGTGGATCGAAATGCCAGAGATGTAGATCATGTTTTAAAGTATAGGCTGAGTGCAGAAGTGCAGAAAAGAATCTCAAGAGTGCAGGTTGAGACTTAGGTACAGAACGCAGCATCACACGTGCAGGCCGAGCGTTACTGTGCAGATCTCATATGCAGGTCGACCTCAAAGGAGCCTTTCAAGGCACAAATTGAGATGGCGGAAGTTATTAGCCTAGGGGCAAGAAATTAGAAGCTACCGCCACTAAGAATGTGGGAAGAGTGTATGAGCACTACCTGGAGTATAGGAGTACTGAAAGGAATTATAATCGTCATGCACAGCGACGGTGGCCTATGCGGCATAAGCTACTGCTGAGAGGACAATAGCCGGAGCTGAAGGATGAGACTGGTCCCGATAGTTAAGGGGGACCACGTAATAAGTATCAGTATCGGAAGGCAATTGAAGAAAAGGACTTCTTGGCACAAAAGAAAATGAGAATCTCGAATTTTCCTTTTATCTAAATAATAGCTTAATCCTTATGAAGCTTGCACCTTCATTTCTTTAAATTTTGGCAAAATCTCTATCTACCGTCATTCCACTTTTTAGCAATAGCATCTTGACGGTGAAAGTCCTCACATCATTCTATAATCATCAATTAAACCTCTAGCCTTCCGGTGACTAACCTGTGGGGCTTCAAATGTTTCACATTTTGGGCTCGATTTGTTTTTCAGTAAACAATTTTGGGCTAAATTTCAGAACAGTGGTACGTGGTCGCTGAGCCTACTCGTTGTTGTAAAACTAGATCCTTTATTAGGGCCAGAAAGGGCTCATGGGCCTGGAATTCGGCTACTTAACCAGCCATATTTCCAGCACGCCCCACCATTCGAAAGAGAGGCGTCGGTTAGCTTCCAATAACCGCAACCGACCATTGCTCTCTCTCTCTCTCTCTCTCTCTCTCAACAAGTCATTCCATTTTCAGATTGGATTCAGCCTTCTAAGGGTAAGCCTTCGCATAACCACAAGCATAAGACAGATGGAAGTTTTTTCTTCCTCCAAAGCCAGAGATGGTGAGCAATCCTGCATTTCTTCTTCTTCTTCAACTAAGCAGTGTCTGAAATCCCTTTTCCAAGAAAATAGTGTTTGAAATATCTTCTGAATCTTCTACCAAAAAAAAAAAAAATCTTCTGAATGATATTCCGATTCCTCTTGTTAAAGTATTTTTCTCTTGGTTACAAAATATTTATATTTTAATTTTCGAAGATGATTGTTCTATAATCGGTTGCATGATGGGTTCTGCCAGAAGAGTTGGAACTCGAGGATGTTTGGTCGGATCTGCATGCTTTAAGGAAGTTATATGTTCTCCTCCAGAAGAGTAGCGCAGAGATTCCGCATGGGGAAAACCAGGATGGTGTAAGTATCTGAGCCTCTGATTCCATGTGTCTCTATTTAATATGCGTAAAGCTATTTAATTTATGTCCCCTTCTTTATTTTGGTGACGGATTTTATGGCAGATGATAGATTGTGTCACTCAATTTACTACACATATTAGTAGTGTACCTGTAGCAAGCGTGATACAAAAAGATTATGTTCTTTTCTAGTTGTAAATTGCAATCCATGCATGTAATCCACCAAAAAGATTTGTATCAAATAAAAAAGAAATTACACCAAAATTACATGTTATATCTTTACTTACATAGTTGCAAAGCCCAATGCATGATGGTTTTAATTTTTTCTAAAATAACTGTTAATTAATAATAATAATAAAAAGGCATCTTTGCCTCTATCTATATCTCTTGATCTCTCCTTTTCGAGAAAAAATCCCTGCACTTGCATTCCACGTACATGCTGGGTTAGTAACTCAAATAATGCATATATAACATTCAATGGACAAATAGTAACTGGCTTGAATTAGTCAAGTAGAGACTAAACTTCTACATACTTTGCTGTCAAATAGTCTAGCTTTGTTGTTTTAGGGGCGTTCAACTTGGTGCTATTATTTTTCACTGAGTAACAGGATGTTATTTGATCTAATTAAACGGTAAGGCTACGCATCTCTCCCCTCAAAAACCTTATATAGCTTCTTCCTCTCCAAATTGGCATTACTTTACCAGTAGGAGAAAGTGTTTTAACTGACCTGCCACCTTGTATGCTGATTTAAATGGATCGGATATCAAATTAGACTGATGGGATGCTGGTGGGAAAACTAGAATATAGGAAATAATTGCACCGTTTACCTGTTAACTAACGACCAGAAAAAAAAGTACTGCATGCCAATAAAAGTAACAGATACCAGTGATTATAAATTTTGGTTTACCTATTGCTTGGTAAATTGCTGATAATTCTTACATTCTCGTCCATCAAACTATGCACTTATGGTGCAACATATTAGCAGATACATGCACCATGACAAAACATACCTACAAAAATAATAAAGAGAACACTAGTACTGGTGCATCCCTTCAAATCTAGATGAGAAATACTTAGACCTCAAATTATGACTATTATTATTATTACTACTATTATTATTTTTAAAGAAGAGGGGCAAAGGAGCCCACCCAGATTTTATTACGGGAATGAGATCATTTATATGAGGAGGATGAAATAGAGAATATATAATTTAGTTTTTCTTAAATTTTTGCATATATTCCCTTGCCAGTATAGTTTATTATACAAGTATCTTCCAAAAAATTTTATTTACATGTAGACCGTCAACTCGTTTCGATTTTGTAAATGCCCCTCCCGTTAGATTTTTGGCTTATGGTACCGAAGATTACCTATTTTGAGTTTCATTTGACCCTGTTACCTTTTTATGTTAACTTTCTTGAAAATTTAAAATTCAGTTTGTACTAAAAAAAATATATTTTTTAGATAATTTTTGTAAAGCATATTAATTCAGAAAATAATAAAGTCATTTTATATTTAGAATAGTAGTTTACTAACACAGTCAAATCTAATAAAGGATATCCACACAAAAACAAAATAATTTGTGGGGGTATAAATGTAAATAATAATTTGTTAGGATAAGCACATAAAAATCGATATCGCAAGGGTATACATGTAAAAAAATTAATACTTTTTTATATACATTATGTGCTAAAAGAAGATCAAAGCATGGTGAAAAAGTATGATATCATGCATCCCAATCAACTACCATCGCTATAATTATATAAAGCCAAATCTATGAAGATGTTGAATTGGATAAAGTTTAACTATCTATCTCCCACACTTGGTGTTTTTTTTTCTGAAGATATTTAACATAAATAAATCCTAGAGAAGAAACAGATACACTGGATCACCAAGTATGTTGCGCAGAGTGCAAAGATTTTGTTGATGGCACTGTGCTAACCTCATACTGGTCTCCCTTTATCTTTCAGTTGGATGAGAAATGTAGACTTTTGCTGAAAAACTTGCTTGATGATGCTACTCAAAGGGCTCTCCAGTCTCAAGCTAAGGTAATTTCATGGACTTAAAACCCTTCACATTCTTTCATTTATGTGCGCTTTTTTTTTTTCGTGTTTTCGGTTTTAATGAGGAGACTTCTCCCTCTTACGTGCATGCATTTTGGCAGATTGTGTCCTGCACGCCCGACCCCACCGCGTCCAACGCGAAATCCCATGAGGCGACCAAATCAAGCCCCGCACGTGACAGTATAAGAAAAGTGTCCCAATGTCCAGATAATCTTCGAAAATGCCACCATGCCGAAAAGAGCGAAGCCCACGGGCCAATTGTTGAAGCTACGCCCAGCCCACAAAGCCCACAACTTGGAATCCCTCCAGGGGCGGAAGCGCAAACAGAGTCGAAGGCATGCCCAAATTGCCATCTCAAGCGGCTCGAGTCGGAAAGATCGATGGCAGGCCCAGATGGGAGAGCCCGCCAACACCGTCAGATTCATCGCGAGCCTGATCGAGTTAGCATCGACCGTTCGTCAAAAGCTGCGAAGAACAGCAACCGTGTATCCGCAGAACACGGGATGAGAGGTACGCCGGAACCCGACTCACGAGAAAAGCCACGTCAGAGTCAGAGCCCACCGAGTCGGGCCCGCTTGGCTGACATCCCAACTCGGAGAACCATGAGCCAGAAGCGGAGCCGGGTTGAGACCAGCGATCGCCGTTCCGACGCCGAATCGACTCGGATGAAGGGAAGCCAACACGAGTCAACTCGTCGTACGGTGAGTCCAAAGGACGGACGGCCAACAAAGACCTGCCTGTCAGATCGAACGGCTCGGATTCACCAAGTGGAGAAGAGGAAAGGAGCGAGTCCCACCCTAAAGATGGATCCAGTAATTAGACAACTCGGCGGGCGCACTCTCGCTAGAGCTGAGGAGGCACCGAGTCGTCGCAGAAGTCCGAGTCGGAAAGAGCACGTAAACCGGGTCCCACCGGACCGGGAGCTTAGCACGCGTTCAGTGCGCCACGTGGGAGGATACCAGGTGGGCCCACATAGAAGAATGCTTCCACCGCCAATACCGAGGAGGGAATCTATAGTGTACTCGTCGCTGAGCGACACAATGACAACTCAGTCCGACTCGTCAGCGAGCGAGGTATCGCTTGCTAGGAGAGCGGGCCCACCTACTGCCTTCCCCGCCAAGGCCCAGATCGTGCCACGTCGGATGCCGAGTCGACACGCGCCTGTGCCGAGTCGAGATCGGAGCCCATCCAAGCGGGTTCCAGAGCCGCGTCGGAGGCTGAGTCATCACCGAGCGATGCGCCCATCTCGTGTATCAGCGGGTCCCGCCAAACCGGACCGCGGTTGGAAGCCGGAGAAGCAAGATGGACGGCTGAGAAGATTCAAGGACAAGCTGGCGATCATCTTCCATCACCACCACCATCATCACCATCACCACCACCTAGGACATGTGGACGGTGGCGATGATACTAAAAAAGGTGGGGCCCGTCATCACAGGTCACCGTGGAAGCATCTTGGGAGGATTCTCCACCAGAGGAGCGAAGAGGGGCAGGGGAAGTTGTTGACGGAGGTGCACGCGGAACGAGCGGCGGACAGGGCGCCAGCACGGCATCAGCACGGATACTTTCGCGAGTTTCTGGAAGCGCTGGTGCGGCACGTGTGGAGGTCGAGGAAGAAGAAGGCGGTCCGGGCCGACCGGGGCCGGTTGGGGAGGTCGGCCAGCCGGGTTCGGGTGAAGAAGCTGCACTGGTGGCAGCGGTTTAGGAGGCGTGGTGGGGTCAAACTGACCAATGGTAAGAAGCCACGTCTCAGGCTGCGCTTTAGCAAGACAAATCCTCGAACCTCAAAGAGGCCAGCGGCCGTGTAATTTCCTCTATCAAAAATATATATAACAAAGTAAACTTCGATGAATTCATCAAATGGTGGTGCGTGAAATGTATATGATTTCTGTCATGTTTTTACCATATTTCTAAGACACTGGAAACTTTGGCGATGCGTGAAAAAACATGACACGCATCCCACGTCCGATTGCAGATGCAACAAGAGTTGGATAAAAAACCAGCGAAGCATACCTTTGCCTTCAAGAAGACCTTTTTGTTCTTCTTCTCAAACATACAGGCTTTTGAATTCCCACACTATCAATCTTTTGTGGCTTATAAAGGAATGCTTCTTTAACTCATCCTCATCAAGCAACGATGCAACTGATGAACTTATTAAGCCTTGCTAAGAAAACACAAGCAAAGATACAAAAAGCTGTTAGGAAAAACCCCTTCACTAGATGAAAATTTTTCTATCTTTGTGTGAGTAGAATGAGAATATCACAATAATTAATCAATGTAAGAACTACCAAAAAATCAAACCACAAGAAAGCGACAAGAATTTTTAAGGTGGACAACCCTCTAATATGAGGAGAAAAAACCACCGGACCTAAGTCCACCACAAACCTCCACTATCAACAATAATAGGCTTATAAAGTATCTTCTCTAGGCTAAGCTAGAGGATCACATACATCAAGGATCTCTTCCTTGGATCACAAACAAAGAGTTTATATGAAAAAGAGTTTAGGCTCCAATAATAAAATGAAAACAATCTCACCGAGTGTAGGTTTGCACAAGGTTCTTCTTCCTCTTGAGATGCTTTAAATAAGATCTTTACTTCCTTCTTGAGATGGATTCCACAGGCACTTCTCCCAAGACAGTTATCCTCTTTTTTTTTCTCATCTACCCTCTAATAGAATAATAAACCCTAACCCCTCTTTTCCCTCTTTTTGTTTCCTTTTTTCTCTCTCTTTTTTTTCTTTATTCAAATTGATGGGTCCCACCTCACATAAGATGGGACTCGGCCAATAATTCTCCCCCTCCCACCTTATGTGAGAGGCTCCACCAAGCTTACCTTAAGCATACAAATATCATACTTCTTCTTAGGCAAAATTTTAGTCATCATATCCGACCCATTCTCATCGGTATGGATTTTCTCTAGATGCAAAAACTTTTCTTCCAACACATTCCGAATCCAATGATACCTCACATCAATATGCTTCGACCTTGAATGAAAGCTAGGATTCTTGCTAATATGAATGGCACTCTGATTATCACAATAGAGAGTATAGTTTTCTTATTTCAAGCTCAATTCTTGGAGGAATCTTTTCATCCACAATATTTCCTTACATGCCTCTGTCACCGCAATATATTCGGCCTCTGTAGTGGACAAAGCAACACATTTCTATAATTTGGACTGCCATGAAACAGCTCCCCCTGCAAAAGTCATCATGTATCCCGATGTAGACTTTCGAGTATCAATATCACCAGCCATATCTGTATCTGTGAATCCTTCTAGCATAGTTTTTCCATTTTCAAAGTATAAGCAAGCTTTGGAAGTACCTCTAAGGTATCTAAGTATCCATTTGACTGCATTTCAATGTTTTTTACCAGGATTCGAGAGAAATCTGCTCACAACACCAACTGCATAGGCTATATCTGGTCTTGTACACACCATGGCATACATCAAACTTCCTACTGCTGAAGCATAGGAAATCTTTTGCATCTCCTCTTTCTCCCTTTCGCTTGAAGGAGGACATTGCTTGTTTGTGAGTTTGAAATGATTTGCAAGTGGAGAGGAAATCGATTTAGCTTTTTCTATATTAAACCGCTCAAGCATCCTTTCAATATACCTTTCTTGTGATAGCCAAAGCTTCTTGATCTTCCTATCACGAGAAATTCTCATGCCAAGCATTTGCTTTACGGGCCCCATATCTTTCATGGCAAAAGACTTGCTTAAGTCTTTCTTCAACCTATCAATTTTGTTAGTATCACGGCCAATAATCAACATATCATCTACACAAAGCAATAAAATGATAAAATCACCATCACTAAATCTTTGCACATAGACGCAATGATCGGATTTTGTCCTCTTGTAGCCGTGGCCTATCATGAAAGAATCGAACTTTTTATACCATTGCCTTGGTGCTTGTTTAAGCTCATATAAGCTTTTCTTCAACTTGCAAACAAGATGTTCTTTGCCCTTAGTTTTAAACCCCTCAGGTTGCTCCATATAAATTTCTTCCTCTAGGTCTCCATGCAAGAAGGTTGTCTTCACATCAAGTTGTTCAATCTCAAGATCCATACTAGCTGCCAAACCCAATATAATCCGAAGAGATGACATTTTCACAACCGGAGCAAAAATTTCATCAAAATCTATACCTTTCTTCTGACCAAAGCCCTTCACAACTAATCTTGCTTTGTACTTAGGTTTTAAGCCGCTCTCATCCTCCTTTAATCTGTATACCCATTTGTTCTTGAGTGGTCTCTTACCCTTAGGAAGCTTTACCAAATCAAAAGTATGATTTTCATATAAGGATTTCATTTCCTCTTGCATAGCTTGAAACCATTTATCCTTGTCCTTATGATTCTGCACTTCTTGGATGCATTCTGGCTCTCCCTCATCTGTAAGAAAAACATACTCTGAAGCAGGATATCTAGATGATGCTCTGTGCTGTCTAGTAGACCTTCTGACCTCTGGTTCTGTCATTTCAGACTGACTTGATAGCTCACCATGTTCTGAAGCTTCATTATGACCATTATCACCTGTAGAACCCTCACTAGCGCTCACTGTCATCCTGCACATCTCCCATATCATCATCATATACCATAGGTGGAGGAACTGGATCAAGATTAATTGAAGAACTGTTCAAATACTTCGGCTTCTCTTGCTTTCCAAAGTTGATCTTCAAAGAAGACAACATCTCTACTCCTGATCACCTTTTTGTCTTTTGGATCCCACCACCTGTATCCAAATTCTTCATGGCCATAACCTAAGAAAATACATTCTTTAGACTTTCCATCAAGCTTAGACCTTTTATATTTTGGAATGTGAACAAATGTCTTGCATCCAAACACCTTCAAATGACTGTAAGATACATCTTTTCCTATCCAAACTCTTTCTGGCACATCACCATCCAAAGGAGCCGATGGAGAAAGGTTGATCAAATTCACTGCAGTCCTCATAGCTTCACCCCAAAATGATTTTGGCAATTTTGCATTAGAGAGCATACATCTGATTCTCTCTACAATTGTTCTATTCATTCTCTCTGCAACTCCATTTTCTTGCGGTGTTTTAGGAATTGTCTTTTGAAGCTTAATGCCATAATCTTTGCAATATTTTTCAAATAGCCCTCTGTACTCACCTTCATTATCTGCCCTGATACACTTTAGCTTCTTGCCTGTCTCTTTTTCAACCATGACATGAAAGTGTTTAAATATATCCAAGACTTGATCCTTGGATTTCAAAGCAAAAACCCATACCTTTCTAGAATGATCATCAATAAAGGTAACAAAATAAAGTGCACCACCAAGAGTTCTACTATCCATCATGTATATATCACTATGTATCAAGTCTAGAATGTTAATTTTTCTAGATATAGGTGTTCTATGAAATGCAACTCTATGTTGTTTTCCGGCTAAACAATCAACACAAGTTTTCAAAGACACACCTTTGGTATTTGGTAGCAACTCCTTCTTGGTTAGAATTTGAAGTCCTTTCTCACTCATATGACCAAGCCTTTTGTGCCAAAGTTTTGTAGAGAAATCATCATCAATTGTATTCACATCTCCTTTCTTTAGCTTTACTTGCATCATGCAGAGAGTATTATTTTTTTTTCCTCTTGCTACCAACAAAGAGCTTTTCGTGAGCTTCCATTTTTCTTTACCAAAATGATTGCTATAACCTTCATCATCAAGCTTGCCGGTGGAGATTAAATTGAGGCGGATATCCGAAACATGTCTAACATCTTTGAGTAGCAACTTGCACCCTGTATTGGTCTCTAAACATACACTCCCCATGCCAACAATTTTGGATAAACCATCATTTTCCATCCTAACACAACCAAAATCACCGGAAGTATAGGATGTGAAAAAACCACCATGTGGAGTGATATGAAAAAAAGCACCGGAATCAATCACCCAGTTACTATCTTCATATGCAAGGTTGACACAATCATCACTAACAACAATGACATCTGCATCAGCTGCAACTGCTGTAACATCATTTTCCTCTATCTTTGTTTCACCTTTTTCTGTGTTCTGCTCTCTTTTCAATGCTCTGCACTCTCTTTTCATGTGTCCTAGTTTGCCACAATGATAGCATTTTATGCCTTTCCTTGACTTTGACCTGCCCCTGAATTTATCTCTATTGTAAGGATGCTTGCTTTTGCTTCTACCTCTTCTTTCTGTCACAAGAACCTCAGCTTCAGAAGATATTTCCTGTTCTTTTCTTCTAACCTCTTCATTTAGCATGCTATCCTTTACCATATCCAAAGTGACCTTGCCGTCAGGTGCAGAATTGCTTAAAGACACCACAAGAGTCTTCCAACTGTCTGGCAAAAAACTAAGAAGTAACAACGCCTGCAACTCCTCATCTAGGACAAGCTTCATTGTAGTCAACTGATTCACCAAGCCTTGAAAGTCATTCAAGTGTTCTGTCACACTTTTTTCATTTTATACTTCAAATTGACAAGCCTCCTAATCAAAGAGGCTTTATTCTGTGCAGTCTTTCTCTCATGCATGGCCTCTAATTTCTTCCACAAAGAGAAGGCATTGGTTTCTTGAGCAACATGATGAAACACAGTCTGATCAACCCATTGTCTAATTTGTGCAACTGTCTTTCTATTCATTATCTCCCATTCCTCGTCAGTCTTCTCTTTTGGCCTAGCCTCATCTCCATGGATAGGTTCATACAAATCCTTACAATAAAGGATATCCTCCATCCTAAGTTTCCAAATGGCATAGTTGGAAGATGTCAATTTAATCATGCCTCCCATAGAATCCTCCATTCGAGTCACACAAGAATTTTATCAAATTTGTAGGCACAAAACCTTGCTCTGATACCACTTGTTAGGAAAGACCCCTTCACTAGATGAAAACTTTCCTATCTTGATGTGAATAGAATGAGAATATCACAATAATTAATCAATGTAAGAACTACCAAAAAATCAAACCACAAGAAAGCGACAAGAATTTTTAAGGTAGAAAACCCTTCAATATGAAGGAAAAAAACCACCGGACCTAAGTCCACCACAAACCTCCACTATCAACAATAATGGGCTTATAAAGTATCTTCTCTAGGCTAAGCTAGGGATCACATACATCAAGGATCTCTTTCTTGGATCACAAACAAAGAGTTTATATAAAAAAAGAGTTTAGGCTCCAATAATAAAATGAGAACAATCTCACCGAGTGTAGGTTTGCACAAGGTTCTTCTTCCTCTTGAGATGCCTTAAATAAGATCTTCACCTCATCCTTGAGATGGATTCCACAAGCACTTCTCCCAAGACGGCTACCCTCTTTTTTTTTTCTCATCCACCCTCTAATAGAATAATAAACCCCTAACCCCTCTTTTCCATCTTTTTGTTTCCTTTTTTTTTCTCTTTTTTTTCTTTATTTAAATTGCTGGGTCCCACCTTACGAGGACTCGGCCAACAAAAGCAAAGGATTTATATTTTAATACTCTGAAAGGAGTTTTGAGCACTCAAAATTATCACTTAATGCTGAATAGCCTATAGACAATACCCTCTGGTTTTATCTTCTGCAGAACCCCACAGTCCCCACCTCTGATAAGAGACCCTTACTGAGATATGGATCCTACATATTTCTGCAATATATAATTGATATATCCAGGAGAGTACACTCTAAATGACACCAAACCTGGAGATAGTAGACAGAAAAATATAAAACAGCCTAGGATGGTACGGTAGGCCGCAAACGTTTCCTTCTACAGGAGGAACTCTCTGGGATCTGTAACATAGCCCGTCAGGGCTGAAGCCGCAGCTGTATATGGCGAAGCAAGATAGATCTGGCCCTCTTTGTGCCCCATTCTTCCAGGGAAGTTCCTATTCGTGGTAGAGACACAGACCTACACGAGGAGATCATTTCACAATCAGAATTGAATGAAGGCAAAGTCCAAGTCAAAACCACCAAAGAGATTAGAGAATAATAATCTCTGGCTGAAATCCATCCACCGTGTGACTGAGAAACAGAATATGGATCAACTTTACATTCCTAAATGGCCTGCATGATCATTTACCATATTTTTCGTAATAGCTTGGCCAGCTTTGGACAAACTATCACAACCACCAAAAGGCTTTCATTTCTCTTATTAATTTTTTCAACGCACCAAGAGATTGCCTGCTCATCCAAAGTGTTGGCAATTGGTGGGCTGCGCTGCAACCTCTTTGAGCTGAAATTCCTAGGTTCCTCAACCAGAGAAGCCCACCAATTCAGCAGATTTGATCAGGGATCGTGGACACCGATTAAGATACAGACAAGCCAGTCTAACACATTAGAGTAGTGTGTACTAGCAGAGGCTTGTGGTTGAACCAACTGCTTGCGACCAATCTGGGTTGGACAAACAAAAATATCTCTAAAGAAATTCCACGAGATAACAAACTTGCCTGACGTTCATTGATCCGTGCGTAAGTGTCTAGCGGGCCACCCATACAAGCTGCACAACTAGGACTTGCCGGAACCTCACAACCAGCTTCCTCAAATATCTGAGAGCAAGTCTTGCCACCAGATCCTGGCACCGGAAGGCCATATATATCCATCCATACCTACAGAAAATTCTGAGAATAAGTCCTAGTTTACAGCAAATCCAATTTCCCTCTATATGGGGTGCTAGTCCTACCTTTTGTGTAGCAGGGACAAGAAAAGTGGGTACCTTCACCTTTTTCCCCTGGTCATAGAATAGAAACTCATTAGCCAAGTAGTGCAACATCAAGTCAAAAACATAAGCAGGATCTTCATTTGAATGTACATGTAATAGAACCGCAAATAGCAGAAAGTATAAATAGCAGAAAGAATTACACAGCATCCCGTGATATCATCTTTTTCAAATAACGAGATTTGTTAGGATTTCATAACTCCCGGTCAATTAAGTCTTGCCGGTGATGTCCTCAACTTTACAGGAGTAATCCAAGAGAACTGCCCAAAGGACAACAAAGACTATCAAGCAGAAAAGGAGAAAACTGTGTCCACTAAAATCCCATTTAAATACAACCAACTAAAAATAACGGCAGTTGGAAATTCAACCATGCAATCTATTTCTTCAAGTCTACCACTTAGCTATTTAGGACATAGCACGTTATACCGTACCGACCCGGACAGTACAGGGCACATTATACCATACCGGTTCGGTATTGGTACACGGTACAGGGGGCATACCAACACTCGGTACGCCAAACCGGCTCTATACCATACCATACTGACACAGTGATAGAGAGGCACTGGTAAGGTACCTCAGTACTGGCCCCACCTCCAGAATCTTGCACCCACTGCCGAGCCTTCTTCCTGACCCTCACATCTTTTCCATCAACCAATTCTTCACCCCCCATATTTTTATAAAATGTTGAGAGTTTGAATATAATCTTGTTGAGGAATAGTCCCATATCAAAAAGGTTAGGGACTCTAGCCAATCTCCAATATTGATAGGCCCATCTGCCTACTAGCTTAAGCTTTTGGATTGCACTCTAGCATGGTACCAAAACCAGCTGTCACTCCTTTTGTCTATCAATGCCTCCACACACTTATCCATGTATAACCCGTATTCATGTTCCATCTCTCCTTGCACCCTACATATGAGATGGGGTATTGAGGAATAATCCCACATTAGATAGGCTACAGACTGAAGTTGGTCCCGAATATTCATGGATCCATCCACCTACTAGTTTAAGCTTTTGGGTTAGACTCTAATAAGATTTAGTACCATTTTGCATCCCTAAATAAAACAAATGTCTCTCTCATTATTGACATACTGTACTATTTCATTATAATATTTCAGAATTTTGTCATAGACTAGCCCAAAACTGAACAATAATCTAATACCTTACAGTGAAAGCTGTTTTGTCAAAGATGGTTCATTCTTGCCTCTTTGACCAGCAGCACCATTCTTAGGCCTATCCGCTGCAGATTCTTGCTTGTGGCACATCACAGGACCTGCTATTCTAGGCCAATCATGCAATAAGGAATCGAAGCAATGCATTACATATCTCAACTACATCGCTCTGTGTCTGCAATCTGTGGAGACCTGTGTGAGTGATACTCAGAGGCTAACCAGTGAATAAAATTTTGGGCAAAAGCATTTCTCCATAGGGGGTTAGTTGTTAGCAACATTTACAACAATGTGGGAAATCCCCAAATAAAGGACCCCATCCGGACCCTTAATTCCGCTGTTTCAAAAGTGGTTTATGCGGCTACATATGCAGAGATGGCCCCTGAACAGCACTGTACAGGTCATATGCGGTCCCTTTATGTGTTCGCTGTATAAGCGGGCCACGTCCCTCAGCGGCTGCATATGCACCTGCATACCACATATGTGGCTGCATATGCACCCACAAATTGCATATATGCCCACGTTCTTTAAGTACCACATGTTTTCTCCACTTTTGTTTGTGAAGTATGTACTCCAAAGTTTAAACTTTGCTATAGCCTTCTAAAAATATCTTGTTGCTATTTATACTTGTTGTTGCAAGTCTGGAGATGGTCTATACTTCATATGATGATAGCCATTTCATTGGGTTTTCATGTCATGTTATGTTAGAACATTAGAATATGCACTCAAAAATCTTAAGTATGAATGCATACATAATTCTTATTTTCTTTCCTGAATTTTTTAATTCATTTCTATTTTTAATAATATAATATTTAAGTGTTTTATTTTTGATATATTTAAAAGAAATCAACTGTACATGCAGCAAACTCGAATAAGCATGAATTGGTGTATATAATATTTTTTTTGAATTTTATTGATTCAATTCTTTTAATTTAATCATTTATATTATTAATTATACATCGTTTATTTAGATATTTAAAATTATGAATCGCATATGCACCTATCTATGCGCTCCTTATATCGTATATGCTGATATGCACTCTGCAATAACCTAACCTCTCGCATATGGCAGCTGCCCTATAGTAGGATTATTGGTTGATTTTGGGAATAAAATAATGGTGCTATAGCAGCTGTTATTAGCTCTTATAACAGCAAGGGCCATTACCCGGTTATGGTCCTAGGCTCCTAGCAATGAAGGGTCTTGGGTGGGTGGACCAGGGACATGCTTAGCTTTGGCTTTTTTTTTCTCCACAAAGTGGCAACCTCAGAACTCTAACTCATGCCATTGTATACACAGCACATACCTTTTACCATTGCACCAAGCAATGACCCTTCGATATTATAATAGCAAAAAGAAAAAAAGCTAATATAAAAATCAATGATGATATATTTTTATCATTTACCATTTTTGTAACAACACATTTCCCATCTAATATGGGTATCTGAGATTCATAGTAGCATTATATAAATAGATGAACTATAAATATAGCTAATAATAGACGTTACACCATTTATATAATAGTTTTTATCGCAAGATAATTCTAAATAATAATCATTATTTAAAAGGCTTGTTGTGTATATCCAATTTTTTTTATTACTTATAATATTTACCCGCATATATATATATATATATATATATATATATATATATATATATATATATATATATATATCGAGGTATGACATACTGCATCGAACTGGGTGATACTAGGCGTATGATATCGTAATAGATCGGTATCGGTATGCGGTATGGAAGCGGTACCGGTATGCGGTATGAGAGGCATACCGACATTTGATATGCCAAACCGGCCACCATACTGAGCATCCCGACACAGTAATAAGGTGGCACCAGTACAAAACCCAATACCGAGATGGCGTACCTTGATTATATATATATATATATATATATATATATATATATATATAACACAAGGGCTTTGAAACCATTGTTGAAACCACTATAACATAATAATTGTTCATTACTCTAAACCTTGGTTGATATTGGACACTATCGACTAGCGACACCATGAATTTTTCATTTGGTCCCCACACATTAGAAAACACCCTTGTTTGTAACCAGAGGTGCAGCTTGAGTTGGGCTCAACTCAAATCTGCTCACCTAACTCTCTTATTGGATAGAGTTTGGTTGAGGTTTTATAAACGTAGGTTGGGCTTGAGCTCAAAAATTGTAGCCCGACCTCAAGTAGGGTTGGTTTAGGGCGTCAACCTACCATGAACTTGTTTCTAATCGAAACCAAACTGGATCCAATTAAATATAACCCCATATATAAATAAATAATTCATTTTATGTTTCCTATAGATAACTTACATGTTTATATAATCATATGCTTAGTCTTGTAAACTTATATGCATACATCATGGAAATTGAGGAATGTTGAGTCCTTAATCTAGCAAATATTAAACCAACAAAAAAATGTCTCAAACCTTTTCATGTCTTAAAATTTATATTCAACCCAACGTTACATGATTAACATGGCATAACCAAACCAACCTGACTAACCCAACCTAATCAGAATTTAGCTTGACAACATATTGGGTTGGGCTAGATTAGAGAAATCCCAAATTGAGAAAGGTTGGGTTGGGATTGGGAGATAAAGAGGTTAGATTTGGTAAGGGTTTGCCCCCAACCTGACCCAGCCTGCCTGAGTTGCAACCTTATCTGTAATTTTTAAAGACAGCAAAGTTTCTTCCCTTTCTTCTTTTCCACGTCTCATATTCTTTTCCTCCTCCTTGTCCACCAACCATCCATGTATTCCTTTACCACTTGCCACCTCCTATGAATACTCTAATAGTTGAATGGCTTTCTTCTTTCCCCTTACCCTCTCTAATTTATTTCCTTTCGTCTTTTCTCCTCTTCTCTTTTCTAAAGACAGTCTATCCTATCATCTGTAGAGTTACTGGTTATAAGACACAGGATGTGATGAAAGGACTTCACCTACTGCAAAATTCAATGATGAGGATTGGAGATATGCAAAACTAAACCATTGAATATGATCTACAAAGCCAATAATGCCTCTGTACAAAAAGTCGCATGTTTGAGAGGCTTTTAGTCTATGCACCAAGACCTCCCATACATGTAGCTTTAGAGATGCAATAGCTTGCGTTGGTTTTAAAATGACTTGACGCATAGGTAAGGGTGCTTCAAAACATGCAACTCTGTAATTGGCATATTAAGTTATGTAGAGATCACATTCAATGGTTTAGATCAACATCGGCGGAACCGGTACCGGGCACCATACCGGTTCTCCGACAAGATGAGTCAGTACGGACATGCGCCATGTCGTGCTGGGCCCGTACCGACACTATTGAATAGAGGGGAGAGGGAGAACGAGAGAGGAAAAGAGAGAGCAGGGGGTAGAGGGAGGGAGGCCGGCGCCGGGCTCCTTCGCACTTACGCGGCCGTTCCCCTATTTTGAACAAAACAGAGGTCGGCCGCTTTTTAATTTCGCCGACATTAGTCTAGATTGTATTTTTAGCCCCCAACATTGATTTTTATAGTGGTGTAAAGTCCTCTCTTTACACATATATGTACATTATAACCAGAACTTGCATGTGCGTGTAAATACATATAACCAATGTAAGTGATTCCTTAGGCGAATTTAAGTTGCCAGTTTGGCTGCTTTAATATAATCCTCAGGTTCATGTAAGTCAAAGTGCAACTTAAAATACTTAAGTTATAAATGACTGTACTACTTTTTTTTGAAAACATAGGACAGTCCATTAATGTATCCAACACTTGAAAACTAGTCTACACAAAAGCCTGAAAAAAATGCCAACTGTAGGCACTTTTTTTATCAACACAACCATGACACTTCAAAAACTAGCCCAATCATGTCAGGAGTGCCGACATTTCAAGAGACCTAAAAATGGGGTGTCCAAATAACACATGACACATCTTGTGGTGGCAGTGGGTTACATTGGGGTTACTAAGTGATAAGAACAAGAACCTAGATAGTGCAGCTAACTCACATTCCAATATTTTTAATGCCATAACATCACATTCCAACATGTTAATTTAGAGAAACAAGCTTAACATGAGATCCTTTTGAAAGTAACTGTGGAAAAGAAATTCTGGAATTTTTTGAACTAACAAAACATGGATACAAAAACTTGTCCGAATATTTTTTTTTTTCAAACAAAAAAGCTATTAAACTTCTCCATTCTCCATTACCTAGCACTGGAAAATAATGGATCTATAGAAGACAGACTGATAACCAAATTTACAAAAGATGAGATTCAAAAGTTCCTTACCGAAGCTAGAAAAACCTTTGCAGCAGCTAGAAAGTCCTCTGTCTTTCCACCAGTGCAAGAGCCAATATATACCCTGTCAATTTTGACATCCTTGCATTCTCTTGCTAAAGCACGATTACCAGGAGAATGTGGCTGGAATAATATAAAATGGATCAAGATTAGCAGCTACAGAGGGAAGCAGTATTATGATACTAGAAGTGCAAAAGGATAAAAGGGAAAAAGAAACTCCCATGCTGCAAAGAACTCAGTATTCTAATGCTACACACCTTTGCAACCAACGGTTCCAACTTGGAGACATCAAATTTGTATTCTTGAATAAATCTAAAAAGACAGAAAAAGATACGTGCGATCAGTAAATGAAATTATTTGAAAAACAACATTTGGCAGAAATGACAGATTTTGAAAGCAATAAACAGGGAAGGGTTGGTTAATAAGATACTTAGGCACATTTACTTCAGTAAAGCTAAAAGAAAATTTAACCATCAGAATAAGTACTTATGGAAGTTAAAAGTCCTTAAGATATCAGGTTATACTGACAAAGTATGTAATATCCATGTATGTAAGGATTCTACAAGAAAGAAGTAAAAGTTTGTACCGGTATTACATATATCGCTTAAACAGTTCTGAGGATCAAAATTGTCTGAATATTGTGTCAAAAACCAATTGAAAATGCTCAGTTTAGGCCTATGCATCTCCTCTTGGAATTTCTATGTTTTGGAAAACAAAAGGCACAAATGTCATAACTCCAAATGTAAACCTCAAGCTTAAAACATATAAATTATAAGATCATATGGTTTTCTTGTCTTGTCCAGGACCTATAGGTCAAGCTCACTTCACTCACAACTTTAAGAACTGAGATACTATCGCTAGCAGATCAGTAAAAGCAGCTCCTTTTTCTTCCTTTCGGAGGGGGTGTCTAGCGACTTTAAAACATGATGAAGCGATTATGAGACCTCGTGGAGGATGAGAAAAATGACTTATAAATGCCATGACATGGGATTAGACAATGAAGTGCCTGATGAGGGTGTATCAGAGAGGTAAATCAGATTTTGTGAAACAATCAAAAAAATCCGAGTTTGCTGAAGACACCGAAAACAATGTCATGAAACACTCACAAAGGTTAGAGAAGACAAATCAAAACCTGAGTGGATTCACCAAGCTCAAAATTTGTTGTTGTATGATTAGCTATTATTTAGCAGAGAAAATGAACTCGAAGACACCACAATCATGTCTTTCAGGCTTACTGGAAGCTTGCACCAGAATAAACATACTCAACTCTGGATTGTAGCCAATTATTGTTTGTATAAGCTACAAACTAATTTAACCAAGAGTAGTACAAGAGTCCTCAGTCAAAAATTCAGTTTTTGATTTTCTTTTGAATTTTCAGGTATAATTACCAAACATAACTTTTGGAGTCATAACTTGAAACCTATAAGTTAATAGCTTAACTGTATACAGCTTGGGGATCCCACAACAAGATGCAGTCTTTGGCTGTGTTAGGTACACCTGACAAACTCATTTTTGCTTATCATATATTGAAAGTGCCAATACGAGATTTAGGAATGGAAGGCTTCTTTTGGTTTCTATACATAAGTATGGTTAAATGGCCTTGATTAGCTTGTTCCATCAAGGATCTAGATTTGGTCTAGGTCTCATGGGGTAATAAATAGGAGGAGCCAATGTATTAATAGTTTAGGAAATTAAACAAAAGATCTGATTTTTCCTTCAACACTTTTTTTCCCTTATCTTTCTTACAATTCGGTCAATCTTCTTTGAATTAGGGCTGATCTTTTGCCTCTACATCACAGTCACATTTCTTGTTGCTAAATGTTTCAGCAAAATATTAAGAAAACCAAATAATCATAATCATCTAGCCTTCCCCAACTATTTGGGGCCAGCTTTATTGATCCTTATTCACCAAGTATTCCTATCTAGGCTCCAATGGCTCTAAAGTTATTCCAAGGTTCTCCGTATCCTTCCTCACAATCTCTATCCATATTAATTTAGGTCTTCCTCTTCTGAAATGGATCCAAAATATTAAGAAAACCAAATCTGAAATTTATTTTCAGGTCTAGGATTTCTTCGGGAAGTCATATCAAGGACATGAGCACATAAAAGACCCAGTGGCTTGATGTTTGTTAGCTTGTTGGTGTATCATACAACTAGGTCTCCATCCTACACTAGACAATTTACAAAAATGTTGGTAATAATAACAATAGAAAGATGTCAAGTACTAATTTTGGAGTAGGCTAGTCATGACTGAGATTTAGGAGTGCAGAGTCCTTTTTTCTTTTGAAGTAGGTCCTCCAGCAAGGGATTCATTAGCAAAAGAAAGGAAAAAAGAGGCCTTGGAGTCCATCAATATACATGTATGTATGTGTGAGTGGGTGGTAAGCTAGGTCTCTATGTATAAGTTCAACTACTGCACCTCAATTATGCTAGTGCAAAATACAAAATGATCATAAAATGACAGTCCGTATTATTAATATTATGCCCCTACAACAACTGAAGTACCTGAATCCAACAACAAACATACTACAAAATATAAGTTTCAAGAATACCAAGTACATTTTCTTCACAACCTTATGAAACTTCTAACCAAACACTCCTAATGTTAAGCTTCCTAACCATGAAAAGGGTAGAAGTTTTATTTTCATGCACAGCTCCCATTTTAGATATAATTTAATTTAATCAACAAATGTCTTGAACCCCTATATCCATCATGCAAAATCCACTGGAAGACTTGTCGACACAATCAACTTCTCCATCTCTTGATTGGCAACTTGATGCAATCTTGGGGTGCTTTACCAAGCAGAACCAAGGAGATGACGGGCATGGTAAATTCGAATGATTTTACTGATAAAAGCAACTAAGCAACATGGCAACACATCTGGTTGAAATTGCGAGAAAGAATACAAAAAAGTGCCTTGTCTAGCACATTTTTTCTCAAAAATGTAGAACTAGTTGAGATAATTGAACTGAACTGCTGCTGCAAAACAATGTCAAATTTATATTTCTAACTTCAGAAGGGAAGTTGGTTTAAGAACAATTGATTGGATTTGTACTATGAAAGCAACTATCTTTATAAGTCCTAACCACTCTGGCCTTCGCTTCACTCTTGTTGAGCTTGTTTTTAAATCCTGAACCATCAGAATAGCCACTAGTGGAATTACCTCAATTTTCTTGGTTTCTTTTTGTCTTCTGATCTTTTCCCCCTGAATGTGGTTTTTCCTCCATTGTGTTTGCATCAGTATTAATATCATGACCATGTCACTAGTCAAATGCACGCAGAAATACTTAGAATTGACAAGAATTGCATAGAAAGTCATCTGGAATTTGAAAGATTTGATTTTTCCTAATATAAGGAACCAAAAATACATCATTGGCAGAAAACCTCTCTTGATTAGAGAAATAGAATTACCAACACAGTTGAATGGAAAAAGAAACCAAAGATAACTTTTTACAGATAAAATAACCAACCTTTCTATAGCACTAGGAAGATAATTGCAGAAAATAACTTTTTACAGATGAAATAACCAACCTTTCTATAGCACTAGGAAGATAATTGCAGCAAATAAATTCACAATTACCTGGCACAATCATCACTATAGACGGGTTCAAAAGTCAAGGTTGTTTTGTCCTGCAAAATTAAGTAAATAGCACAAAATTAAAAATATAGAGCCATCCAAGGTCTGCCGTACCGGTACCGATCGGCGTACCGGTGGCGGCCCGGACCGGTACGTACGGATCCGTACCGGTTCCATACCGGTTCTCCAACAATAAGCAACCGGTACCGGATTCCACGCTGATCCGGTATTGGTTCTAAGCCAGACCGGTACATACCGGCCCATACCGGTTGGTACGAACCGGTACGGCAGACCATGGAGCCATCCGACCTTGCAAACTGGACAATTTTGTGAAAGACGACACTTTTCTATATTTCCAATGGATTCATTTGGTGGTACCAACAAGAACAACTGTTCTTGCGTCTAATTTACTCATTTATTTAATACAACTCATAGCTTGACATAGGTCAATGAAAGGGCAAATTTCCATTACCTCGAGGTATTTAAGTGTGGTTTTATCAACAGGGACAACCCCATTTTTCCCCCCCGCCTCAATAACCATGTTGCACAATGTCATTCTCTCTTCCATCTTGCATACATAAAGTCAAATTTTAGATGATAAATATAGTCAATTCCATTGCAGTAAGATATCGTGCAATATAGCTTACATTTAAACTTTCAACAGTAGAGCCAACAAATTCCATGGATTTGTATGTTGCACCGGAAACAGTTATTTCACCAATAATCTGCATGACAACAAAAGATGAATTACAATGAAAAAGGGTCTTAGTTTCTGGAACAAATAATTACTAAAAATAATATGACAAACCAATCTAAAGTAACTCAGAGTTAAGACATTTCAACATCCATTAACTTACTTGCAAAATCAAATCCTTGGCAAGCAAATACTTTGGCATTTCTCCATCCAGTATGAACCTCATAGTTGGGGGTATCTGCAATTTTAAAGGTTCTAAGGAAAACACTTCGATAAAAATTCTATCATTTTCAATAACATAAACCAGTAAATTTTATTTTGGGGATGCAGGCTGCTGATTTTAATTTAGCAAGTTTTACATGGCAAAAGGTTATTGAAACAACCACTATATCCTCCTTGCCACTAGACATTCCCAAAGAAGGAATTCATTTAAACTGGTCATTGGCTATTTTACATTCTGATAACCGTCATTTTCATTGGAGGGTGAAAAATTTTGCTGTATTTGATATCTCTAGAAGAATGGCAATACCCAAACTTCAATTGAATTATTTCCACTCCTAAATATGAGTTGCTACCCAGAAGATCAATAGATCATCCTATCTTTTCATTTATAACAGATATGTCAGTTCTCCGTAACACGCTAGGAATAAATTTGAAAAAGGTCACTAGCTGAAATAAATCAAACCTAAACGTTAACATCAATATTTTTGTTCATAAGACCCCTCCATGCTGGGACTGGAGAAAGAGAGACATCAAAATTCCTCTAAAAAACTCGTTAGCATTTGAAACCTACTAAGACTATTATGATTTAAGTTTGAAAGAAGATCAACCTGCCAGGAGATGATAATTATTTGCCATTCAACAATATGCAAATTACCAAAATAACAGGCTTTTTTTTTGGAGCACTGTATTTTAATGTTTCTGTAGTTCGATTTCAAGATACATTAATGACATTTTGGTCTTTGTTCTCATCAGAATTTAGTCAAAAATCATTTTAATATATGTTTTATTAAGAACTTCCAAGTTGCACCTTCCTCCATATCCTAGCTTGCAAAATCCGAGTCATATATTTAAATTTTGAGAAAGCCTCTATTAGCATTGTAGATCTAATTTACATGCAGTTAATTGGTATCAGATAAGGACCACATGTGTGTTCCATGGTGGCATGGAAATGGCTGAAAAATATAAAAGCTTACATGCCTATGTGATAAAAAAGATGTAACATATCCGTCCTGCATGAGCAGGAGCATCATGGGCGACCACAAAATTTCCATTTGAAGAGGTTCATAAACCATATTTGGAGTCTACATCAACTTAGACATCAAATTAAATACACATGGGCATAAGTCAGACCACTTGACTTCATTCACACATTTCATTTTAGACATCGAGGCCAATTTGAGGAAGCAAATGCCTGATTGGAAACACCTACTTGTTTTGAGGCATTATGTCTTTATCGTCACTACCAGTAGTAGGTTTTAATAATAATGGAGTCACATAATTTCTCTTTAGTTTCCATGTCCAAGCAAAAAATAATATATGTAGGTAGTTTTTCAAGTTCTATATGGAGAGGTCAAAGCAAGGAATGCTGAACCAGCCTGTACCAGCTGGTTCAGCCCGTACCGAACTGATACTGATGCTGACTGGTCCGGTTCGGCGTTAAAAAATGGTTTATGTTAGAGAAGGCTAGCAATTGCTAAAGATTGAAGGAAAACATAGGAGGACTTTAGAAATGAAGTTTGAAGATATAGCAACAACCTAAATGGTTTTCAGATCAGATTTGTCTATACCAGGCATATTTAATGGTGCTAGTAGGAACCGATAGATAGAACACCCCTAGTACCAAATGTCCATTGGGAACCAATAGACAATATACTCATTATACCAAATGTCCATACCAATTGAACCATATCAGCACTATAACAATTGGCTACTAGTGCAGGTATTGAAACCAGTATTGTAAACCTTAATTCTAACTATTTGTGGTCAACTTTATGGATCCTCATTTGTCAAATATTCCTAATTAGGACCATATTTAATGTTATTTCAATGTTTATTATTTATGATAAACTAAAGATAAATAAAATCATTAGTACATACATTACTAAACTAAAGGGAAAAATCAGGAAAAAACATATAAAAAAACATTGCACACAATATACTAAGTTTTTACAAACCTTAAGTAGAATCTTCCCAGTCCCCATGACAAAACCTGCATCAGTATTGCCAATTCCGGTAGCAAATTGACCAAAAGCTCCAGCATTACATGTGTGGGAATCTGTGCCAAGCAAAACCTATACAAAAGATAAACGGCTTTAGAATAGATAACAAATGTAGACAACATTAGCGATACACTAGATGAATGTTTAGTAATTATATGCACCTCGCTAGGTCTGCAATGACCTTCTTGCGCAAGAGCAATGTGGCATACACCCTTGTAATCTGGATTAGCCTGCATGTTTAAGTAAGCAAATTTAGCATACAAATGTCAAGCAAGCTAACAATGTGATTTTGGTTTAGTAAATTAATGATTCAACATGTAGGCATTAACTACTTGTACAGAAATGAGTCAAAATCATACCCTGAAATTACCAAGATCCTTGATATCATAATAATATTTAATATTTTGTTCCATATAGAAGTCCCTCAAAATATCCACATTACGGTTTGCACGTTCATCACTAGTGAAGATATAGTGATCTGGTATAATAACAATCTTTTCACGGTCCCAAACCTGTAATTAATCATAGAACAAGTGTTTAAAATAAAGGGGTTCATCCTTCAATATCATATACAAGCATATACCTAAAACAATGAAATTCAGACATTAAAAAAAGGTCAAAGCAACACAAAATGCTCCACTATTACAATTTAGATAGAGAAAGATACAATAATGAAAACTAAATATTTATTATCGAATACTTGGTAAACAACAATATTTTGGTGGGGGCAAAAGATGGAAAGAAAAAAACTTTTAACAATCAAAATAGTAAATATTTGTTATTAAGCACAACACCTTTTTCTATTGATGACATCTAATGCTTGTCGTACTACCCTGAACCGACCGTACCAAGTCAAAAGAGGTGTAAACACTATTCCGGTTGGTACTGCCCAAACTAGGGTGCACATTGTACTATACAAACCTGTACTGACCCATACTTTCGAGATTCGGGAGGAACCATGATAAAAAATGAGAAAAAAGCTTGGGAGCTATCTCGATATGGGGTAAATATTATACCGTACCGACCTCTACCATGCCAAACCAATAACAATGGGTACCGTACCAACCTTTTTCTATTAATGACATGTAATGTTTGTTGTGCTGCCTTGAACTGATTGTACCAGTTCGAAATAGGTGCAAACACTATTTGGGTATGTACTATCCAAAATTGGAGGTGTGTACCGTACTATACCGACCTATACTGGCCCACACTACTCAAATTTGATGGTACTGTAATAAAAATTGAGAAAAAGGGCTTAGAAATTGTCTCCATATAGGGTGTGTAACTGTGTATTGTACCGTACCAACCTATACCATCTGAACCAGTAATGTTTCGATGTAGTATCCAATGACAAGATTGTGGGACTTAATAACATACTAAATAAACAAATAAAGAAATTGAAACATTCTCAACATTAATATTCATAGTCTCGGTACCGGACTGCATATCGATAGATGGCCGATATAGTATAGTACCAATATCATACCAAATCATACAAACCATACCGATACACCCAAAAAATATATTTTTTGTTTTCAAGGTTTTTAAGCTTTCTTTATTTAGTTTTGAGTGAAAATAGAATCTTATGAGTTTGTTTTTTATGTTTAAGTGTAATATATTAATTTTTTATGTTACATGCATAAAGAATGGCGTGACTATATGATATATGTTAACAAATTAGCTAGTTTTTGCATATATAACTTGCAAATATAGCTAATACATATTTACCCTCTAAAAATCACTATTCGCGTGTATACCTCTCAAGTAATCATGTCTTTGTGTTTTGTAGTGTTAATAAATAACTATTTTGCATATAAAATGAATTTATTACACTTTGCATTCATACTCTTGAACAAATTATATAAAAATATCGCTCTTTTCAATATAAACTAGATGTTAAATTTTTTTAGGAGTAATAAAGAAAAAGGGTAATAGTGTTAGATAGTACTCAAAATAATTATTTATTAATATCAACCACAAAAAAAAATCTAACAAGAGGGCATCCACATAAAAATAGGATGATTTGAGAGGTATATATGAAAATAGAAATTTTTAGAGGCAAATATGCAATAAGCCATATTTTTAAGGATATATATGCCAAAAATCCTAAATTGACTAAGTATAACATTAAAACTATAAAATACTTACATTAAAAAAGAATCTTTAATATTTTCTCTCCTCTCCTCATTTTCTCCTATCTTACCTTAAAAAGAGGGAGAAAAGAGTGACAGGCCCTTTCTCCCTCAATAATTGAGGCCCAGAGTGGCCTTTACCGAGTCAAATCACTTAAAACTGAGGGGCTCCAGGTAGTTTGGCATAGTAAGAAACCGATTTGCCATGGTTCAAGAAAAATTGTACCATGACCATGAACCATCTTGATACATGGTTGGTACGATCGATATTGACCGAACTAAGTGGTTTGGTATGGAATTGCATACCATGCCTAGTAATATATAATAGCATCTCACAGTGAATTAATGATCACATCCATGCAATCAAAATAACTCGAGGATATGGCTTCTTTTACTGACTCCTCTGCAGTCAAGACTGGTGTAGACTTCTTATGCATTAGTATTGATGTACATAATAGCATAGATACCAAAAGCATTAACTCTCAGATGCAAGACAAGGAAGGGGATGTATCTGCAGAAAATTGATGGGAGTTCTTGCTGGATGTTTTAGGTGCTCTTAGATTTCCTGACTAATGGAAAAATGGAGATTGAATATGATTGTATTCTAATTTCTTTATTGATAATGGTTGAAGTTTAAAATATAGAGACCCACTATCTCTCCTTGTACATTTGGTTATCACAGTCCACAGACTCTTGGGGTAGTTTTATCAAGGCTTTGCAAGTCGCTTAATTAGTTATACATTACTCAACTACAACTGAAAGATGATATGTAGCATCCTTTGATTCATGCCTTGGAATTAAAAATTAAATTGGTTGTTAGCTGCTTATGGATTCTTTTAGGACTTATTATATGAGTATGATCAATTTCAGTAGGTATTGCTTGGGAAGATAATTTTTTTTGAGAGAGGGGGGGGGGGGGGGGGGGAGGGGGAGGAGACTCGCCCACACATAATTAGCCAAGTTCAAATCCTTGGGGACGCAGCACCCAAAATTTGAACCCAGAACCTGGTTAAGCAAAGGGGGTGTACCTGCTAGGATAAGCCCCAGTTCAGAAGATAATATAGCTGCAGATCACGCCAAGAAGGCCAGCTGTATCAATGAATCTGGATATGCCACCGAATTGGAAAGCTATAGTGGTGGAGTAAAACACTATTTTGAAGTTTCAAAAAGCTTTATGCCAGGCTTTATGCTATCTGTAAGTTATTTTGAAAGAAACTAGGCATCCCGAGAAGCATGATGCTATAAACAAGTCATTCTAGTACCCTGTTAGTGGTTGTCCATTCTGATCTACCACTGTACTATATATATTTCCTGTGCTCAGTTGCTTGAAGCACAAAGGAAAACAGGACTAAGAGAGGATGCAGGAATGGAAAAGAATCTAATTACAGCATCAAGTGTATCAACTTCTGGACCTAAACTTCCACCCCCATCTTATGTCTCCTTTTATCACTACCAAAAACAATCTCCAAATATGTATGTACAATCATGTAGTAGACTCCAAATTGGAATTTTGTGATCATATTCATCCCCACCAATACTATCCTGTAATTTAACACCGACGACCCTATCAAAGGAACCATTAGCAAAAGCTCACACACCCTTGAGGCCTTCATAGCAGGAACATAGAAGAGACATATATAAACCATAGTATTTAGCTTACGTAGCATTGTAGGTCAAGCATACTCATAATGTTGAATTCAAGAGGTAAGCACAACCATGACCATTAATCCTTGTCCCAACTATTGGGGTCAGATTTATGAATCATCAGTCTCCAAGCAAGATATTGAAACTAAAAAGTGAGGAAAAGAAAGGAAAAGGAAAGAAAGAACAGTGAAGAGTATAGTTCAAACCCCTTCTCAATGATGCAACCCTTTACTTAGTTTTTAGCAACAAAGAAGGCATATGAGTGTCAACAACAGAGGAAGCACACTTTGTAGAAGCATCACATAGAGCACATTACCAGTATATTTTGGCAAAACAAAAAAGGAAGAAAAGAAACTATAGAAAAAACAAATTACAGTTTCCATCAGTAAGTCAAAAATCAATCCTAACAAGCTAACCATTTATTATCAAATACTTATTAAGCAACAATGATTTGATGGGGGCAAAAGATGGAAAGAAAAAATCCTTTAACAATCAAAATAGCAAATATATGTTATCAAGCATAACACCTTTTTCTATTGATGACAAGTAATGCTTGTCGTACTACCCTGAACAGATTGTACCAAGTCAAAAGAGGTGTAAACACTATTCGGGTCGGTACCGCCCAAAACTAGGGTGTACACCGTACTATACTAACCTGTACTGACCCATACTATCCAGATTCGGGTGGAACCATAATAAAAAGTGAGAAAAAAAGCTAGGAAGCTATCTCAATACATGATATATATTATACCACCAACCTCTACCATGTTGAACCAATAACGTGTACAGTACCAACCTTTTTCTATTGATGACATGTAATGTTTGTCGTGCCGCCTTGAACTGATTGTACCGGTTCAAAACAAGTGCAAACACTATTTGGGTCGGTACTACCCAAAATTGGGGGTGTGTACCATACTATACTGGCCTATACTGGCCTATACTACTTGAGTTCGGATGGTACTGTAATAAAAAATGAGGAAAAAAGGCTTAAAAGTTGTCTCAATATAGGGTGTGTATTGTACCGTACCTACCTCGGGCCATCGACATCATACGCTCTACTGAAATAAATTTCGCGGAAAACCAGCTATATCCGATCTTGGTTGGCCTTTCACCCCTAGCCACAAGTCATCCCCGTATTTTGCCACATACGTGGGTTCGGTCCTCCTATACCATATTGAACCAATATTGTATTGGTGTAGTATCCAATGCCAACATTGTGGGACTTCATCACATACTAAATAAACAAACGAAGAAATTGAAACATTCTCAATATTAATATTCATAGTCTTGGTACTAGACTGCATATCGATAGATGGCCGATATAGTATAGCATCAGTATCTTATCAAATCATACAAATCATACCAATACACCCAAAAAATATATTTTTTGTTTTCAAGGTTTTTAAGCTTCCTTTATTTAGTTTTGAGTGAAAATAGAATCTTATGAGTTTGTTTTTAATGTTTAAATGTAATATATTATTTTTTTATGTTACATGCATAAAGAATGGCATGACTATATGATATATGTTAACAAATTAACTAATTTTTGCATATATACCTTGCAAATATAGCTTATACATATGTACCCTCCAAAAATCACTATTTGCATGTTTACCTCTCAAATAAACAAGTCTTTGTGTTTGGTTGATAGTGTTAATAAATAACTATTTTGCATTTAAATTAATTTTTTACGCTTTGCAATCATACTCTTGAACAAATTATATAAAAATATCATTCTTTTCAATATAAACTAGATGTTATTTTTTTTAAGGAGTAATAAAGCAAAAGGGTACTAGGGTCAGATAGTACTCAACATAATTATTTATTAATATCAACCAAAAAAAATCTAACAAGAGGGCATCCACTTAAAAATAGGATGATTTGAGAGGTATATATGAAACTAGAAATTTTCAGAAGGCAAATATGCAATAAGCCATATTTGCAAGGATATATATGCCAAAAAGCCTAAATTAACTAAGCATAACATTAAAAATATAAAATATTTACATTAAAAAAGAATCTTTAATATTTCCTCTCCTCTCCTCATTTTCTCCTGTCTTACCTCGAAAAGAGGGAGCAAAGAGTGACATGCCCTTTCTCCCTCAATAATTGAGGCCTAGAGTGGTACGGGGCCTTTATCAAGTCAAATCACTTAAAATGAGGGCCGCCGGGTAGTTCAGCACAGCAAGGAACCAATTTGCCCTGGTTCAGAAAAAATTGTACCGCGACCACGAACCATCTTGATACATGGTTGGTACGATCGATATTGACTGAACTGAGTGGTTTGGTATGGAATTGCATACCATGCCTAGTAATATATACTAGCATCTCACAGTGAATTAATGATCACATCCATGTAATCAAAATTACTCGAGGCTATGGCTTCTTTTACTGACTCCACTGCAGTCAAGACTGGTGTAGGATTCTTACGCATGAGTTTTAATCTACATAATAGTATCAATACCAAAAGCATTAACTCTCAGATGCAAGACAAGGAACGGGATGTCTCTGCAGAAAAATTGATGGGAGCTCTTGCTGGATGTTTTAGGTGCCCTTGGATTTCTTGACTAATAGAAAATGGAGATTGAATATGATTGTATTCTAATTTCTTTATCGATAATGGTTGAAGTTTAAAATATAGAGACCCACTATCTCTCCTCCTTGTACATTTGGTTATCACAGTCCATAGACTCTTGGGTTAGTTTTATCAAGGCTTTGCAAGTCGCTTAATTGGTTGTACATTACTCAACTACAACTTAAAGATGATATGCAGCATCCTTTGATTCATGCCTTGGAACTAAAAATTAAATTGGTTGTTAGCTGCTTACGGATTCTTTTAGGACATAGTATATGAGTATGATCAATTTCAGAAGGTATTGCTTGGGAAGATAATGTTTTTTTTTTTTGAGAGAGAGAGGGGGGGGGAGAGGAGACTCACCCACACATAATTAGCCAAGTTCAAATCCTTGGGGATGCAGCACCCAAAATTTGAACCCAGAACCTGGTTAAGCAAAGGAGGAGTACCTGCTAGAATAAGCCCCAGTTCAGAAGATAATATAGCTGCAGATCATGCCAAGAAGGCCAGCTGTATCAATGAATCAGGATATGCCACCGAATTGGAAAGCGAGTGAAACACTATTCTGAAGTTTCAAAAAGCTTTATGCTAGGCTTTATGCTATCTGTAAGTTATTTTGAAAAAAACTAAGCATCCAGAGAAGCATGATGCTATAAACAAGTCATTCTAGTACCCTGTTAGTTGTTGTCCATTCTGATCTACCACTGTACTATATATATATTTCTTGTGCTCAGTTGCTTGAAGCACAAAGGAAAACAGGACTAAGAGAGGATGCAGGAATGGAAAAGAATCTAATTACAGCATCAAGTGTATCAACTTCTGGACCTAAACTTCCACCCCCATCTTATGTCTCCTTTTATCACAACCATATACAATCTCCAAATACGTATGTACAATCATGTAGTAGACTCCAAATTGGAATTTTGTGATCATATTCATCCCCACCAATACTATCCTGTAACTTCACACCAAGGACCCTATGAAAGGAACCATTAGCAAAAGCTCATACACCCTTGAGGCCTACATAGCAGTAACATAGAAGAGATGTAAATAAACCACAGTATTTAGCTTACGTAGCATTGTAAGTCAAGCATACTCATACTGTTGAATTCAAGAGGTAAGCACAACCATGATCATTAATCCTTGTCCCAACTATTGGGGTCAGATTTATGAATCAGTCTCCAAGCAAGATATTGAAACTGAAAAGTGAGGAAAAGAAAGGAAAAGGAAAGAAAGAACAGTGAAGAGTATAGTTCAAACCCCTACTCAATGATGCAACCATTTACTTAGTTTTTAGCAACAAAGAAGGCATATGAGTGTCAACAACAGAGGAAGCACACTTTGTAGAAGCATCACGTAGAGCACATTACCAGTATATTTTGGAAAAAAAAGGAAGAAAAGAAACTATAGAAAAAACAAATTACAGTTTCCATCAGTAAGTCAAAAATCAATCCTAACAAGCTAACCATTTCACATCCTATATGCAAAATCGGCAAAGAGTTATAAATGCTTCATGAAAATAAAATATTATCTTTAAAAAAATAACATCAGCCTTGTCTCTTGATAAACTATGCTCTTTTCCCTTAAAAAGCAACATGTTTGGTATATTTCTAGTCAGAACACCTACCTCCAACAAAACAAGCCGCACAGGTTTCTTTTGATGTGCTAGAGTCATGGTTGAACAAAGACATAATAACATATTATCTCTCTATTTAGCTCAAAATTTCCATAAAGTCGAGCTTATGCACGGGCATCTTAACTTGAACTTGGACATCATAAACTTCAAATTCATACCCAAAATGGTTTCAAATGCATATAATACCATTCTAGTCCAAAGCATGCAATCCATATTGGTCATAGCATAATAATGGAAAGCATTATTTTAACTTTCAGCCCAAACAGAAAGAGGAAGAGGGAAACAGGCCAGTCATCACCTTGGCATTTTGGCCAAACTCTCTCTTAAAAATCCCGATAGTCCCCGGCCCGCAGATATCATGGGTCATCAGCACATCCACATTCACCCACACATTCTCACCGGGTGCCAACTGTGGCCGTTCAGATGCCCTTGCCAGGATCTTCTCCGTCATAGTCATAGCATGTTTGACCTAAAAGCAAAACAAAAGAAAAAAAAAAGATCACATAAGCTAGAAGAATTGAATTAAAATAAGAATCAAGAGTCTTTTAAATTAGAAAGAACGCAACTGAACCAGTGGTTGCTGGAGAACGCTGAGGTTGCGCCGGCGCCATAACTGCAAGAACTCTATTCAGAGCTTGTTTCCTACATCTATGAGCGCTGATTGAAGGTGAAAAACGAGATATCAGCCCGGATTCCATCTGCAATAAACAAAATATTAGAAAAAAAAACAATGAAATTTTATAAGTGAAACAGAAATAGTTGTAAAAAAGATTGTACCTTTTCGCCAAAGATCGAAGAGGTGGGAGCCATGATCGGCGAAGCCATTAGTGATCAATTAAAGATCAGATTTTTCCTTTATAACTCGGTATAAAAGCACAAGTCATTTCAATCTCTCCAGCTACAAAAAAGAAAAGGATGAGAACTATAAGATCGGATCAACGAAAAAAAAAAGATTAAGGATTGACTAAAAACAGCAAATTGTCGTACACTCCACGACTTCATGGGTTGTGATGTCATCCATTCTATAGAACCGTTGACACGTCCACAACAGACAATGTAGAGGGCGGCTATTCGAGACGAGCTGGCCGGCTTGTGAACATATATATCCCTGTTGCATTATTATTATATTGAATCGGGAAGCATGATGAGGTATGCTCGAGATGTGCTGCGGTAACTCGGATGTATCGATCATATGCTATTATTTCATCCCAAATCTCTAGGAGGTTTGGAGTCTAGCTTGGCCGTCAGAATCAATGATGTCATCTATTAGGGAGGGAGCTAAAGAATTTTTGGAGCAATGACCCAACAGCAGATGGCAATTAAAGGACCCATCTGATCTGTTGTTACCACTATGGTAATGGTGAAGCACAAAAATGCAGGGGCTGACTCACCTTCAAAGATCTCTCATTGCTTTATTTCTCATTCAATTTTTGTGATGCATCGAGCTGAATTATGTTCTCCCAGAATGGTATCTCTTAGGAAGTGCTCCCTTCCCCTCTATTTGCAAGCTCAATGCAGAATTTGACAACCAACAACTTCATGAAGTAGCAAAATCAAACAACCAAAAGAGTGGAAACACTGGCAATATATATGAAAAAACCCCTGAGAAGGCACCAAGCAGGAATCTACCAATCAATGAAATAAAATGTACAAAAGGTTCATAACAATAAAAAAAAATTCCAAGAACACAGGAAAATCTCTATAAGAAGATGGATTAACAAGTTTCCAACTTACGAACTTAGTAGACACAACCTCAAAAACAGAAACCCCAACTTTTCGGAGGAATTAAACGTCCTTGTAGATGAAATAAATGAAGAAAAACAACTCATTATATCTCGAACTTCAATCCAAGAACCTTGCATGAGATACACACACTGTGCAGGTGCTTGCTACCACTTAAAAATATACATATATTGTTAGCAAGGCCTACGCCCCACACTCATCAACATGGTGTTGGCCCCTCTACAAGGAGCAACCCCAAAATAGTAGTAGTAGGCCAAATATTATATATTCAGCATGATGCTACTTTTGGAAAGTCCTTGTCTTGTCCGGGCAATCCCACAGCTAGGTGGTATAAAGTTTAGTTTTGATGGTTCAGTAGGCAATTAACAAGTTGGAGCGTGTTTTATAATAAGAGAATGAAGGGAGATGGTTAGCTGCTAGGCACTTGCATCTTTGCAATTGTGGAGTTAATGGCAAACTGACCTTAAAGCAACTAAGATCCGCTGTACTTTCCTGGATACATGGCTCCTCTTCTTTCCAACAACCATATCTAAACCCGGGCTAGGTTGCACCTTTTGTGTAAAAGAATAATTAATCCTCTTTTACGATTACAATCACTGGATCGCATCTTGCATAGGTCTCAAAGCATTTCAAATTTTTCTTTCAACCATATGCATGAATCTTAAAGGGGCTATTGTGCGATCTAATGATTGATATCACGAAAGAAGGTGGATCGTTCCACATCTTTAAAGAAGGATGCAGGCTTACCTGCGACCTGGGTTCCTCATCCCACAAACCCCCACTGTGGCTTTCTGATTGCCTTATCCCTTTGAATTCTTGCCCACGCTAATAAATGATGTATCACTTGATGCTGAATAGCCTATAGATAATACCCCCTGGTTTTATCTTCTGCAGAACATGAACAACCAACTATAAAAACTGTTGATAAGAGACCCTTACTGAGATATGGATCATAGCGCAAAGCCATCTCTCCTCAATGTAGGTTGGATCCTACATATTTCTGCATTGAATAATTGATACATCCAGAAGAGTACACTATAAATGACACCAAACCTGGAGATGGTAGACAGAAAAATAAAAAACAGCCTAGGATAGTACAATAAGCCACAACCGGTTCCTTCTACAGGAGGAACTCTCTGGGATCTGTAACATAGCCTGTCAGGGCTGAAGCCGCAGCTGTAAATGGTGAAGCAAGATAGACCTGGCCCTCTTTGTGCCCCATTCTGCCAGGGAAGTTCCTATTCGTGGTAGAGACGCAGACCTGTGCGAGGAGATCATTTCACAATCAGAATTGAATGAAGACAAAGTCCAAGTCAAAACCACCTAAGAGATTACAGAATAATAATCTCTGGCCGAAATCCATCCACCGTGTGACCGACAAACAGAATATGGATAACTTTTACATTCCTAAATGGTCTGCATGATTATTTACCATATTTTTCGTAATAGCATGGCCAGCTTTGGACGAACTATCACAACCACCAAAAGGCTTTCATTTCTCTTATTAAGTTTTTTCAATGCACGGAGAGATTGCGTGCTCATCCAAAGTGTTGGCAATTGGTGGGCTGCGTTGCAACCTCTTTGAGCTGAAATTCCTAGGTTCCTCAACCAGAGAAACCCACCAATTCAGCAGATTTGATCAGGGATCGCGGACACCGATTAAGATACAGACAAGCCAGTCTACCACATTACAGTAGTGTGTCCTAGCAGACTGCAGAGGCTTGTGGTTGAACCAACTGCTTGCGACCAATCTGGGTTGGACAAACAAAAATATTTCTAAAGAAATTCCATGGGATAACAAACTTGCCTGACGTTCATTCATCCGTGCATAAGTGTCTCGCGGGCCACCCAAACAAGCTGCACAACTAGGACTTGCCGGAATCTCACAACCAGCTTCCTCAAATATCTGAGAGCAAGTCTTGCCACCAGATCCTGGCACCGGAAGGCCATATATATCCATCCATACCTACAGAAAATTATAAGAATCAGCTAAGTCCTAGTTTACAGCAAATCCAATTTCCTTCTATATGGGGTGATGGTCCTACCTTTTGTGTAGCAGGGACAAGAAAAGTGGGTACCTTCACCTTTTTCCCCTGGTCATAGAACAGAAACTCATTAGCCGAGTAGTGCAACATCAAGTCAAAAACATAAGCAGGATCTTCATTTGAATGTACATGTAATAGAAGCACAAATAGCAGAAAGTATAAATAGCAGAAATAATTACACAGCATCCCGTGATATCTTTTTCAGCTAACGAGATTTGTTAGGATTTCATTACTCTTGGTCAATTAAGTCTTGCAGGTGATGTCCTCAACTTTACAGTAGTAATCCAAGAGAACTAAGCAAAGGAGAACAAAGACTACCGAGTAGAAAAAGAGAACTATGTCCACTAAAATCTCATTTGAATACAACCAATTAAAAATAACACCAGTTGGAAATTCAACCATGCAATCTATTTTCTTCAAGTCTACCAAACCGGCACCATACCGTAACGTACTGATACAGAGATAGAGTGGCACTGGTACGGGGCCACGGTACCGGCCCCACTCCCAATATCTTGCACCCTCTGGTGAGCCTTCTTCCTAACCCTCACATCTTTTCCATCAACCAATTCTTCGCCCCCCATATTTTTATGAAATATTGAGAGTTTGAATATAATCTTGTTGAGGAATAGTCCCACATCAAAAAGGTTAGGGACTCTAGCCAATCTCCAATATTGATAGGCCCATCTGCCGACTAGCTTAAGCTTTTGGATTGCACTCCAGCATGGTACCAAAGCTAGCTATCACTCCTTTTGTCTATCAATGCCTCCACACACTTATCCACATATCACCTGTCTTCATGTTCCATCTCTTCTTGCACCCTACATATGAGATTGGGTATTGAGGAATGATCCCACATTAGATAGGTTACAGACTGAAGTTGGTCACAAAAACTCATGGATCCATCCACCTACTAGTTAGCTTTTGGGTTGGACTCTAACAAGATTAAGTACCATTTTGCATCCCTAAATAAAGCAAATGTCTTTCTCATTATTGACATACTGTACTATTTCATTATGATATTTCAGATTTTTGTCGTAGACTAGCTCAAAACTGAACAATAATCTAATACCTCAGAACTCTAACCCATGCCATTGTATACACGGCACATCCCTTTTACCATTGCACCAAGCAATGACCCTTCAATATTATAACAGCAAAAAGCAAAAAAGATAATATAAAAATCAATGATGATATATTTTTATCATTTACCATTTTTGTAAAAACACATTTTTCTGAGTTTCATAGTATTATTCTATAAATAGATGAACTATAAAAATAGCTAATAATAGACATTACACTCTTTATATAATAGTTGTTATAGCAAGATAATGCTAAATAATAGTCATTATTTAAAAGGCTTGTTGTGTGTATCCAAATATTTTTTTATTACTTATAATATTTACCTATATATATATATATATATATATATATATATATATATATATCAAGGTATGATATACTATACCAAACCGGGCGATACTAGGCGTATCGTATCGTATCGTACATATTGGTACCGCTATGCAGTACGGGAGGCATACCAACACTCAATATGCTAAACCAACAGCCATACCGAGCATCCCGATACAATAACAAGGTGGCACCAGTACAGGACCCAATACTGAGACGGCTTACCTTGATAATAATTTATATATATATATATATATAATGCAAGGGCCTTGAAACCATTGTTGCAACCATTATAACATAATAATTGTTCATTACTCAAAACCTTGGTTGATACTGGACAATATTGACTAGCGACGCTATGAATTTTTCATTTTGTCCCCACAAATTAGAAAACACCCTTGTTTGTAACTAGAGGTGCAGCTTGAGTTGGGCTCAACTCGAACCTGCTCACCTAATGGATAGAGTTGGTTTGAGGTTTTATAAACTTAGGTTGGGCTTGAGCTCAACCTTCAACCTAACATGAACTTGTTTCTAATCGAAACCAAACTGGATCCAATTTAACATAACCCCATATATAAATAGATAATTCATTTTATGTTTCATATAAATAATTACATGTTTATACAATCATATGCTTAGCCTTGTAAAATTATGTGTGAGCATCATAGAAATTGATGAATGTTGAGTCCTTAATCCAACAAACATAATCCAACAAAAAATGACTCAAACCTTTTCGTGTCTTAAAATTTATATTAAACCCAATGTTACATGATTAACATGGCACAACCTAACCAACCAAACTAACCCAACCTAATCAGAATTTAGCTTGACAACATATTGGGTTGGGCTAGATTAGAGAAATCCCAACCTAAGAAAAGTTGGGTTGGGATTGGGAGATAAAGGGGTGAGATTTGGTAATGGTTTGCCCCCAACCTGACCCAGCCTGCCTGAGTTGCAGCCTTATTTGTAATTTTAAAAGGCAGCAAAGTTTTTTTTCCTTTTCTTCTTTTCCATATCTCATGCTCTTTTCCTCCTCCTTGTCCACCAACCATCCATGTTTTCCTTTATCACTTGCCATTTCCTATGAATTCTCTAATGGTTGAATGGCTTTCTTCTTTCCCCTTACCCTCTCTAATTTATTTCCTTTCGTCTTTTCTCCTCTTCTCTTTTCTAAAGACAATCTATCCTATCCTCTGTAGAGTTACTGGTTATCAGACACAGGATGTGATGAAAGGACTTCACACCTACTGCAAAATTCAATGATAAGGATTGGAGATATGCAAATCTAAACCATTGAATATGATCTACAAAGCCAATAATGCCTCTGTAGAAAAAGTCGCATGTTTGAGAGGCTTCTAGCCTATGCACCAAGACCTCTCATAGATGTAGCTTTGGAGATGAAATAGCTTGTGTTTGTTTTAAAATGACTTGATGCATGGGTAAGGGTTTTTCAAAACATGTGACTATGTAATTGGCATTTTAAGCTATAGAGATCGCATTCAATGGTCTCATTGTATGTTGTACCGTACCGAACTGGTACAGTACGCCTGGTACCGTCCGGTTCGGTACCGGCACCAATACTGATGGCGTACCGACACTCAATACGCCAGACATACCGCGTACCATACCATACCAATATTATACCAATGTGGCACAGGTACAAAGTCTGGTACCGGTACAGCGAACCTTGAATAGTCTAGATTGTATTTTTAGCCCCCAACATTGATTTTTATAGTGGTGTAAAGTCTTCTCTTTACACAAATATGTACATTATAACCAGAACCTGCATGTGTGTAAATACATAAAACCAATGTAAGTGATTCTTTAGGCGAATTTAAGTTGTCAGTTTGGTTGCTCTAATATAATCCTCAAGTTCATGTAAGTCAAAGTGCAACTTAAAATACTTAAGTTATAAATGACTGTACTACTTTTTTTTGAAAACATAGGACAATCCATTAATGTATCCAACACTTAAAAACTAGTCTACACAAAAGCCTGAAAAAAATGCCAATTGTCGGCACTTTTTTTGTCAACACAAGCATGACACTTCAAAAACTAGCCCAATCATGTCAGGTCAAGTGTCCAGAAGTGCCTGACATTTCAAGAGACCTAAAAATGGGGTGTCCAAAAAACACATGACACATCTTGTGGTGGCAGTGGGTTACATTGGGGTTACTAAATGATAAGAACAAGAACCTAGATAGTGGAGCAAACTCACATTCCAATATTTTTAATGGCATAACATCACATTCCAACATGTTAATTTAAAGAAACAAGCTTAACATGAGATCCTTTTGAAAGTAACTGTGGAAAAGAAATTCTGGAATTTTTTGAACTAACAAAACATGGACACAAAAACTTGTCTGAATATTTTTTTTTTCAGAAAAAAAAGCCATTAAACTTCTCCATTCTCCATTACTTAGCACTGGAAAATAATGGATCTATAGAAGACAGACTGATAACCAAATTTACAAAAGATGAGATCCAAAAGTTCCTTACCGAAGCTAGAAAAACCTTTGCAGCAGCTAGAAAGTCCTCCGTCTTTCCACCAGTGCAAGAGCCAATATATACCCTGTCAATTTTGACATCCTTGCATTCTCTTGCTAAAGCACGATTATCAGGAGAATGTGGCTGGAATAATATAAAATGGATCAAGATTAGCAGCTATAGAGGGAAGCAGTATTATGATACTAGAAGTGCAAAAGGATAAAAGGGAAAAAGAAACTCCCATGCTGCAAAGAACTCTTCTAACGCTACACACCTTTGCAACCAACGGTTCCAACTTGGAGACATCAAATTTGTATTCTTGAATAAATCTAAAAAGATAGAAAAAGATACGTGCGATCAGTAAATGAAATTATTTGGAAAAAAAAAACATTTGGCAGAAAAGACAGATTTTGAAAGCAATAAACAGGGAAGGGTTGGTTAATGAGATACTTAGGCACATTTACTTCAGTAAAGCTAAAAGAAAATTTAACAAATGCATGCAGAAAGACTTGGAATTGACAAAAATTGCATAGAAAGTCATCTGGAATTCGAAAGATTTGATTTTTCCTAATATGGGGAACCAGAAATACATCATTGGCGGGAAACCTCGCTTGATTAGAGAAATGGTATTAACCAACACAGTTGAATGGAAAACAAAACCAAAGATAACTTTTTAGAGATGAAACAGCCAACCTTTCTATAGCACTACGAAGATAATTGCAGAAAAAAAATTCACAATTACCTGGCACAATCATCACTATATACAGGTTCAAATGTCAAGGTTGTCTTGTCCTGCAAAATTAAGTAAATAACACAAAATTAAAAAGATAGAGGCATCCAACCTTGCAAAGTGGACAATTTTGGTGAAAGACAGCACTTTTCTATGTTTCCAATGTATTCATTTGGTGGTGCCAACAAGAACAACTGTTCTTGTCTCTAATTTACTCATTTATTTAATAGAATTCACAGTTTGACATAGCTCAATGAAAGGGCAAATTTCCATTACCTCGAGGTATTTAAGTGTGGTTTTATCAACAGGGATAACCCCATTTTTCCCCCCCGCCTCAACAACCATGTTGCACAATGTCATTCTCTCTTCCATCTTGCATGCATAAAGTCAAATTTTAGATGATAAATATAGTCAATTCCATTGCAGTAAGATATCGTGCAATATAGACTTACATTTAAACTTTCAACAGTGGAGCCAACAAATTCCATGGATTTGTATGTTGCACCGGAAACAGTGATTTCACCAATAATCTGCATGACAACATAAGATGAAAATATTTTTACAATTAAAAAAGGTCTTAGTTTCTGGAGCAAATAATTATTAAAAATAATATGACAAACCAATCTAAAGTAACTCGGAGTTAAGACATTTCAACATCCATTAACTTACTTGCAAAATCAAATCCTTGGCAAGCAAATAATTGGGCATTTCTCCATCCAGAATAAACCTCATAGTTGGGGGTACCTGCAATTTTAAAGGTTCTAAGGAAAACATTTCTATAAAGTTTCTATCATTTTCAATAACATAAGCCAGTAAATTTTATTTTGGGGATGCAGGCTGCTGATTTTAATTTAGCAAGTTACATGGCAAAGGGTTATTGAAATAACCACTATATCGTCCTTGCCATTAAACATTCCCAAAGAAGGAATTTATTTAAACTGGTCATTGGCTAGTTTCCATGTCTAAGAAAAAATAATATCTGTAGGTAGTTTTTCAAGTTCTATATGGAGAGGTCAAAGTCTTTTACTGGAGTCATAAATAGATTGTTTTAAAAAAATCTGACTCAGGTATTGAAGCACTAGAAAGAAAATCTAGATTTCTAACAAAATTATCAAGAAGAAGAGTTTTCTTTGTTATCCTTTCCTTCTGTCCTCTTGGAAGATGGTTAGGCTCTCCGGCTATAATTTATCCTGCATTAAAATGTGAAGCCCTTATGATCATAGTAAGATCCATTTGCCATCCTATTTCACCTTTGCTCCTGATTTACATTCAAAATTCATCCCATGAAGATCACAGGCACCACTTGAGTCAACTTGTTATAATAGCTCAGGAATTAACCTGTGATTTTGTATGCTTAGTTCTTGTTTTTGAGCATCCTCATCATCCTACTACATTCATCAAAAGTCATGGAGGTTGAAATAAGCACAAGGCATGTATGGGTTTATTTGTTTAGATATACTCAACTTGGATTATAATTCTCCAATTGCTGATCTGTGTCCGCCCTTAAACTTTAATATTTATCGAAAGAATGAAAAAGATAATGTTAACAGTATAACGAAGAAATGTGCCAAAATTTTATAGGCGTTGTTACCTAGCATTAATGTTAAACAATTATATGACGCAAGAAGACAACTTTACCAAGATCTAGCATGGATCATGTTAAAAAAGAAAAGAGCAAATGCACAGTAAAAATTTAACAAAAAAGATCAGAGTTTGAGATCATGAATCTGCGAAGGAAGCATGTGAAGAATGATGGTGTCATTGATGTGGCTGCGAAAACAGCATTCCTTCAAGCATTTGCATCAAATCACAAAGTAGGAAGTTTATTGTACCATGAACTCAAGAGCATGTATATGCATGAGAACTTCTAATGAAAGAACATCCGGCCAACACAATATTTAACATCAATAGATGCTAACAAAATCATAAATTGAGCTCAAATCAATTTAAAACAAGTATAGTCCATAAGATAAAAGTTGGGCTAGTCTATGTCTTGATACAAATTTATTTTGGATAAATTCCAGGTCCAAATTAAAGGTGCAAAGGGTTGGTCCTAGCAATACTTATCTAAGAAGTATTATAATGCATAAACTAATTGTGAGCAAGGTTTTAAATGCCGTGGGATGGGATTGTCCCAGTTTTTTCAATGGAACAAGACAGTGCTGACACTTGGATGGTAGATGTCCTGTCCCATCCCAGTCTACGTCCTGACTTGTGCAATCTAGATACTTGGGACAATGGGATGCCCTACCATCCCATTGGTATTTAAAACCTTGGTTGTGAATTTTAATGCCATTGGCCCATTGTCATATAGTCAATTGCTCATGCACCGAGAAGAAAAAATGTGAGGTTTCTTTTGGGAAGTTCAAACTTCTGAAAGTCATGAATCTGGTGGTATACCTAGAGATATATTATACATGTTGGTGTACTTGAAAGAGAACTTAAGGTGTTCAATTTGAACAAGAATCATCAACAATTGTAATCTTCTCTTAAATGAGTGACTTTTAAAGGGGCCCGACTTTTTCCCATTGTCTCCTAACCTTTGTTGGAGTTTGAACGCCTTTTAGCCAGCAAGTCCAATTATCATACTATTCTTCCTATGAGAAGCTTTCCTCTTCCTTTAGAGGCCATTGTCACGTGACGATGTGGCATCACTCTCGCAAATTCAATGAACCTCAAGGCATTTTAAGAGCATGAGGAGCCGTAAGCCACAACGAAACATACAGCAATCACTTAAATGATTCGGAACCATGGACATACACTAGTCATGTGTCGATGTAAATAATTGGATCCAAATGGCAAGAAATGATAGGCTGATACTTGCTTTGATGAACAAGCTGATGTTAGATATGAACAATCACTACAAATATGACCACCTCATTTACCTAAGTAGCTAAGAAATTAGACCTTTTGATAAGAAATAGCGATCTCTTCCATAAACCTAACAAGTTGGAAAGACTTTTCAATAGGAAAGGGGAGTTAGACTATCAGATTATAGCAAGGTTCACCGTACCAATGCACGCTGCCCTACACTAGGTCGTATCATACCTACTAGCACCAAAAAAATACTTGGTATGGGGGGCGTACCTAGTGTCTATATGCTGAACAACCCCATATCGAGCATGTTGACCCTGTATGAACATGATACTAGTATAGGGTTTGGTACTGAGATTGCGAACCTTTAAAGTATGACTTGACAAGAAAAAATAATAGCATATTAAAAATTGTATTTGCATTATTATCAACTGGCAAAATTACATGCAAAAAAGAGCATAGCAAAGAAAAGAATGTTTGAATAAACTTGTGGCAAAGAAGAGAGAGGATACAAGAAGATTTAACAAGAACAAAATGAAAATAAACCATGTGTGATAGTTTGTTTATGTTAGAGAAGGCTAGCAATTGCTAAAGATTGAAGGAAAACATAGGAGGACTTTTGAAATGAAGTTTGAAGATATAGCAACAACCTAAATGGTTTTCAGATCAGATTCGTCAATACCAGGAATACTTATTTGTGCTAGTAGGAACCGATAGACAGAACACCCCTAGTACCAAATGTCCATTGGGAACCAATAGACAGTATACTCATTATACCAAATGTCCATACCAATTGAACCATATCAGCACTATAGCAATTGGCTACTAGCGCAGGTATTGAAACCAGTATTGTAAACCTTAATTCTAACTATTTGTGGTCAGCTTTATGGATCCTCATTTGCCAAATATTCCTATTTAGGACCCTGTTTAATGTTATTTCAAGGTTTATTATTTCTCATAAACTAACGATAAATAAAATCATTAGCACATGCATTACTAAACTAAAGGGAAAAATCAGGAAAAAACATTGCACACCATATACTAAGTCTTTACAAACCTTAAGTAGAATCTTCCCAGTCCCCATGACAAAACCTGCATCAGTATTGCCAATTCCGGTAGCAAATTGACCAAAAGCTCCAGCATTACATGTGTGGGAATCTGTGCCAAGCAAAACCTATACGAAAGACAGACGGCTTTAGAATAGATAACAAATGTAGAAAACTTTAGTGATACACTAGATGAATGTTTAGTAATTATATGCACCTCACTAGGTCTGCAATGACCTTCTTGCGCAAGAGCAATGTGGCATACACCCTTGTAATCTGGATTAGCCTGCATGTTTAAGTAAGGAATTTTAGCGTACAAATGTCAAACAATCTTACAATGTGCTTTTGGTTTAGTAAATTAATGAGTCAACTTGTAGGCATTAACTACTTGTAAATAAATGAGTCAAAATCATACCCTGAAATTACCAAGATCCTTGATATCGTAATAATATTTAATATTTTGCTCCATACAGAAGTCCCTTAAAATATCCACATTACGGTTTGCACGTTCATCACTAGTGAAGATATAGTGATCTGGAATAATCACAACCTTTTCACGGTCCCAGACCTATAATTAATCATAGAGCAAGTGTTTAAAATGGAGGGATGCATCCTTCAATATCATATACAAGCATATACCTAAAACAATGAAATTCAGACATTAAAAAAAGGTCAAAGCAACACAAAATGTTCCACTATTACAATTTAGATAGAGGAAGATATAATAATGAAAACTAAATATTTATTATCAAATACTTATTAAGCAACAATGATTTGATGGGGGCAAAAGATGGAAAGAAAAAATCCTTTAACAATCAAAATAGTAAATATATGTTATCAAGCATAACACCTTTTTCTATTGATGACAAGTAATGCTTGTCGTACTACCCTGAACAGATTGTACCAAGTCAAAAGAGATGTAAACACTATTCGGGTCGGTACCGCCCAAAACTAGGGTGTACACCGTACTATACTAACCTGTACTGACCCATACTATCCAGATTCGGGTGGAACCATAATAAAAAGTGAGAAAAAAAGCTAGGAAGCTATCTCAATACATGATATATATTATACCACCGACCTCTACCATGTTGAACCAATAACGTGTACAGTACCAACCTTTTTCTATTGATGACATGTAATGTTTGTCGTGCCGCTTTGAACTGATTGTATCGGTTCAAAACAGGTGCAAACACTATTTGGGTCGGTACTACCCAAAATTGGGGGTGTGTACCATACTATACTGGCCTATACTGGCCCATACTACTTGAGTTCGGATGGTACTGTAATAAAAAATGAGGAAAAAAGGCTTAAAAGTTGTCTCAATATAGGGTGTGTGTTGTACCGTACCTACCTCGGGCCATCGACATCATACGCTCTACTGAAATAAATTTCGCGGAAAACCAGCTATATCCGATCTTGGTTGACCTTTCACCCCTAGCCACAAGTCATCCCCGTATTTTGCCACATACGTGGGTTCGGTCCTCCTATACCATATTGAACCAATAATGTATCGGTGTAGTATCCAATGCCAACATTGTGGGACTTCATCACATACTAAATAAACAAACGAAGAAATTGAAACATTCTCAATATTAATATTCATAGTCTTGGTACTAGACTGCATATTGATAGATGGCCGATATAGTATAGCACCAGTATTTTATCAAATCATACAAATCATACCAATACACCCAAAAAATATATTTTTTGTTTTCAAAGTTTTTAAGCTTCCTTTATTTAGTTTTGAGTGAAAATAGAATCTTATGAGTTTGTTTTTAATGTTTAAATGTAATATATTATTTTTTTATGTGACATGCAAAAAGAATGGCATGACTATATGATATATGTTAACAAATTAACTAATTTTTGCATATATACCTTGCAAATATAGCTTATACATGTTTACCTTCAAAAATCACTATTTGCATGTTTACCTCTCAAATAAACAAGTCTTTGTGTTTGGTTGATAGTGTTAATAAATAACTATTTTGCATTTAAATTAATTTTTTACGCTTTGCAATCATACTCTTGAACAAATTATATAAAAATATCATTCTTTTCAATATAAACTAGATGTTATTTTTTTAGGAGTAATAAAGCAAAAGGGTACTAGGGTCAGATAGTACTCAAAATAATTATTTATTAATATCAACCAAAAAAAATCTAACAAGAGGGCATCCACATAAAAATAGGATGATTTGAGAGGTATATATGAAACTAGAAATTTTCAGAAGGCAAATATGCAATAAGCCATATTTGCAAGGATATATATGCCAAAAAGCCTAAATTAACTAAGCATAACATTAAAAATATAAAATATTTACATTAAAAAAGAATCTTTAATATTTCCTCTCCTCTCCTCATTTTCTCCTGTCTTACCTCGAAAAGAGGGAGCAAAGAGTGACATGCCCTTTCTCCCTCAATAATTGAGGCCTAGAGTGGTACGGGGCCTTTATCAAGTCAAATCACTTAAAATGAGGGGCGCCGGGTAGTTCAGCACAGCAAGGAACCGATTTGCCCTGGTTCAAAAAAAATTGTACCGCGACCACGAACCATCTTGATACATGGTTGGTACGATCGATATTGACTGAACTGAGTGGTTTGGTATGGAATTGCATACCATGCCTAGTAATATATAATAGCATCTCACAGTGAATTAATGATCACATCCATGTAATCAAAATTACTCGAGGCTATGGCTTCTTTTACTAACTCCACTGCAGTCAAGACTGGTGTAGGATTCTTACGCATGAGTTTTAATCTACATAATAGTATCAATACCAAAAGCATCAACTCTCAGATGCAAGACAAGGAACGGGATGTCTCTGCAGAAAAATTGATGGGAGCTCTTGCTGGATGTTTTAGATGCCCTTGGATTTCTTGACTAATAGAAAATGGAGATTGAATATGATTGTATTCTAATTTCTTTATCGATAATGGTTGAAGTTTAAAATATAGAGACCCACTATCTCTCCTCCTTGTACATTTGGTTATCACAGTCCATAGACTCTTGGGTTAGTTTTATCAAGGCTTTGCAAGTCACTTAATTGGTTGTGCATTACTCAACTACAACTTAAAGATGATATGCAGCATCCTTTGATTCATGCCTTGGAACTAAAAATTAAATTGGTTGTTAGCTGCTTACGCATTCTTTTAGGACATAGTATATGAGTATGATCAATTTCAGTAGGTATTGCTTGGGAAGATAATGTTTTTTTTGAGAGAGAGAGGGGGGGGGGAGAGGAGACTCACCCACACATAATTAGCCAAGTTCAAATCCTTGGGGATGCAGCACCCAAAATTTGAACCCAGAACCTGGTTAAGCAAAGGAGGAATACCTGCTAGGATAAGCCCCAGTTCAGAAGATAATATAGCTGCAGATCATGCCAAGAAGGCCAGCTGTATCAATGAATCAGGATATGCCACCGAATTGGAAAGCTATAGTGGTGGAGTGAAACACTATTCTGAAGTTTCAAAAAGCTTTATGCTAGGCTTTATGCTATCTGTAAGTTATTTTGAAAAAAACTAAGCATCCAGAGAAGCATGATGCTATAAACAAGTCATTCTAGTACCCTGTTAGTTGTTGTCCATTCTGATCTACCACTGTACTATATATATATTTCTTGTGCTCAGTTGCTTGAAGCACAAAGGAAAACAGGACTAAGAGAGGATGCAGGAATGGAAAAGAATCTAATTACAGCATCAAGTGTATCAACTTCTGGACCTAAACTTCCACCCCCATCTTATGTCTCCTTTTATCACTACCAAATACAATCTCCAAATATGTATGTACGATCATGTAGTAGACTCCAAATTGGAATTTTGTGATCATATTCATCCCCACCAATACTATCCTGTAACTTCACACCAAGGACCCTATGAAAGGAACCATTAGCAAAAGCTCATACACCCTTGAGGCCTACATAGCAGGAACATAGAAGAGATATAAATAAACCACAGTATTTAGCTTACGTAGCATTGTAAGTCAAGCATACTCATAATGTTGAATTCAAGAGGTAAGCACAACCATGATCATTAATCCTTGTCCCAACTATTGGGGTCAGATTTATTAATCATCAGTCTCCAAGCAAGATATTGAAACTGAAAAGTGAGGAAAAGAAAGGAAAAGGAAAGAAAGAACAGTGAAGAGTATAGTTCAAACCCCTTCTCAATGATGCAACCCTTTACTTAGTTTTTAGCAACAAAGAAGGCATATGAGTGTCAACAACTGAGGAAGCACACTTTGTAGAAGCATCACATAGAGCACATTACCAGTATATTTTGGAAAAAAAAGGAAGAAAAGAAACTATAGAAAAAACAAATTACAGTTTCCATCAGTAAGTCAAAAATCAATCCTAACAAGCTAACCATTTCACATCCTATATGCAAAATCGGCAAATAGTTATAAATGCTTCATGAAAATAAAATATTATCTTTAAAAAAATAACATCAGCCTTGTCTCTTGATAAACTATGCTCTTTTCCCTTAAAAAGCAACATGTTTGGTATATTTCTAGTCAGAACACCTACCTCCAACAAAACAAGCCGCACAGGTTTCTTTTGATGTGCTAGAGTCATGGTTGAACAAAGACATAATATCATATTATCTCTCTATTTAGCTCAAAATTTCCATAAAGTCGAGCTTATGCACGGGCATCTTAACTTGAACTTGGACATCATAAACTTCAAATTCATACCCAAAATGGTTTCAAATGCATATAATACCATTCTAGTCCAAAGCATGCAATCCATATTGGTCATAGCACAATAATGAAAAGCATTATTTTAACTTTCAGCCCAAACAGAAAAAGGAAGAGGGAAACGGGCCAGTCATCACCTTTGCATTCTGGCCAAACTCTCTCTTAAAAATCCCGATAGTCCCTGGCCCGCAGACATCATGGGTCATCAGCACATCCACATTCACCCACACATTCTCACCGGGTGCCAACTGTGGCCGTTCTGATGCCCTTGCCAGGATCTTCTCCGTCATAGTCATAGCATGCTTGACCTAAAAGCAAAACAAAAGGAAAAAAAAAAGATCACATAAGCTAGAAGAATTGAATTAAAATAAGAATTAAAATCCTAATAAATTAAAAAGAACGCAACTGAACCAGTGGTTGCTGGAGAACGATGAGGTTGCGCCGGCGCCATAACTGCAAGAACTCTATTCAGAGCTTGTTTCCTACATCTATGAGCGCTGATTGAAGGTGAAAACCGAGATATCAGCCCTGATTCCATCTGCAATAAACAAAATATTAGAAAAAACAATGAAATTTTATAAATGAAACAGAAATAGTTGTAGAAAAGATTGTACCTTTCCGCCAAAGATCGAAGAGGTGGAAGCCATGATTGGCGAAGCCATTAGTGATCAATTAAAGATCAGATTTTTCCCTTTATAACTCGGTATAAAAGTACAAGTCTTTTCAATCTCTGCAGCTACAAAAAAGAAAAGGATGAGAACTATAAGAACGGATCAAAGGGAAAAAAAAAAGATTAGGGATTGACTAAAAATAACAAACTCTCGTTACTGGAGTTATTAGGGTATTGCCCTCGTCGAGGGTGTGGGCGGGGGGATCGTATTCTCCACGAGAGCGGAAGAAGAAAAAGATTGTTATTAGGTCTATAAACCGACTGGATTTCGACCTCATGGGTTGTGATGTCATAAATTCCATAGAACCGTTGACCCCGTCTACCGGGTCCGCCCCTGCCCAGCCCGATCCTAAAGCGAGTGAGGTGACTCGGACGAGATGACCCGCCGCCGCGGCGTGGAGACAGGGAGATGAGGGGGAGAGGGGAGAGCCGGCGGTCGGCAAGTCAAAGAAAGAAAGAGATGGTGGAGATCGTACCTCAAGAAGCGGAGCGGCCGAGCGCTGGATGATCCGCCTCTCGCGGGAGTGAAAGACGTAGACGAGACCCCTGCTCTCCTTGTCGCCCGTGGGTTTTGCGGCGCGGCTTTTGCATAGTAGCGTGCGAATCAATTTCGACCTTCGAAGATAGGCTTCTTTCCTTCGTCCCCATGACATCCCACGTACCATGCCCAAAAATGCATTTTCTAGCTATCCATTTTCGAGATAAATTATATGATATAGATTCTAAGATGCAAAAATCTTACTAAACAAAATTGAACCTCCATGCATCAACTGACAAATTTGTTGAGCTGAATGCATGCAGCACTCTTGATTGCCTGCTAGCAATCCGACCCTTCAGATCAACCACAACACTTATGCGCATTTTCATGTCATAATGTAGACTCTTTCCAAAAGTGCTCCACAACTCGACATAGCTATATTTCATGGCTCCGCCTTTCAAGCCAGGTACTGCCTATCCAAGATTCTCAAAACACTTCCATACCATGATATAACTACTAAATCACCAATTTGCAAGCCACCATACTGCCCTTGGAAATTATATAGACCAAATCCATATGACACAATTATTTTGCACCACAAAAAACTATAGAGTCCTTAATTGTTGCCATATCATCCCGATACGGAAATGGATGGTTGTCGAACGGAGTACAATTGATTGTATAGCATTGCCAATACTATATGTGCATCGTCTTTGGATGTTTTGATAGCCTCCCTTTTTCGTGGTCGAACGGTATAATGATCATCGAAAGCTATACACTAGCTTGGAAAATGACAGTTATTTCAATTGTTATTTTATTTTTTATACTTATTTTTCACTTTTTAATATTATAAGATTTCTATTTCAGCAATTTGGATGTTTGCCCTAATTATGCATTTATAAGTTTTAAATTTTTTAGAATTTTTTTGCTTACTTCACTTTAAAATTTATTTTATTTTAATTTTTTTCATTCGATTAATATATGTTCAATATTTATTTTGTTCTTTTTTTATTTTATTTTTATCTTATAGAAATTTGTATGTATTCAAATTATTTGTTTATAACCGTTCATATTTCTATTTTTATTATATTTATTTTGTTTTGTGAAAATAAAAAACATCTCTTACAGATAACACTTGTAAGACAATTGATTCCCCTGGGATGGACATTGGGCTTGTGGACATCCGTAAGACTCCTAGCCCACAAACCCCATCCAAGATGGTTAAACCACCAAGGTCTGGTTCTACCTTCGAGGGCTTTGAGGCCAAGCCCAAACCCAGGGGAGGGGATCTCAAGGCCCAACAACGCGAAATAAAGTATGTCTTTAAGTTTACTTCTAGAAAGTCAAGTGCACATCAGTTCTAGATGGTCAAGTGAGGATATAAGCTCGAATCCACACTGACTTAAGACACCAATTATATATTGCCCTAACTTGATTATTGTAAAAATACCAGTTCAAATATAGATTGATTCACTCTATTTTATATATATATATATATATATATATATATATATCGCTTGTAACCTTGAAGGAAGGGAGCAACTGAGTGTCTTAAAGATCGGATAAATTGAGGGCTTGAGTTTGTGAGATAATCTTATACTCTAAAATCTGTAATTTTTTTTATTATATATATAGTGAAGCTTTTCCATAGTCTCTTCCAATGGATATAGGTCAATAGATCGAACCACATAAATAATATTCTTTTGCATAATCTTGATTATCTAGTTCTGATTTTTTATCGGCTCATACCGTCAGTCTCAAATATATCACGTGCACCACATCGGTGGCGCACCATAGAAACAAACTGAGACAAGGTGAGTGGGTGGGCGGTTATTTGAGATGAGCGCATGATAGATGGGGTCCATAGAAATGAGATGAGGTGATTGGTGTGGTGAGCGCGTAACAAGGTGCAAATGGTTATGTAGAAGTTGGCTTGTGAACATATATATCCCAGTTGCATCATTATACTACATTGAATCGGGATGCATGATGGAGTATGCTAGAGATCTGCTACAGTAACTGGATGCATCGATCATATGATGTTCTTTCATCCCAAATCTCCAGGAGGTTTGGAGTCTAGCTTGGCAGTCAGAATCAATAATGTTATCTACTGGGGAGGGAGCTGAAAAATTTCTGCAGTAACGACCCAACAACATATGGCAATTGGAGGACCCATCTGATCTAGCATTACTTCTATGGTAATTGTGAAGCACAAAAATGCAGAGGCTTTATAGAAAGGGATGGACTCAAAACTCTTTTATAGAAGTTTTATAGGAACGACTGTGGTCGTTCACAGTCGATTACGCTTCCCAAGACTTGACCAGGTTTGTGAAGTGAGGAAAAGAATTCATGCGGACAAATCTTCCCCTCGTTATGTACGCGTATCAACTCAAATTACCGTCGGGGCAGGACGCGGAAAGTCAGGAACCTAGAGATTTCCGAGAGATTTCTGAAGGAGAGCCGAAGCTTCCGAGTCAATGAAGACTTCATATTTTAAATAAAGCCCAAGATGGTGGCCATCACCAACTGAGTTAATTACCTTCACATACACAGCAATGATGAAATAGCAACGGCACGCCTCAAAATCCCTTCTCTTGTCCAATTCATTCTCTAGCATTCGACCTTCTTCTAGCCTCTCTCTTCCTCCCCCAAACCATGGGAGCCCTGAGCCCCTGACTTAAAACCACCAGGAGGAAAACGAAGTCCATAAAGCAATTCAGTGACCATGTCTGCATCCCAAACCCACGTAGTTGCAACGTCGCCCTCATCATCAGGAAAGCCAGAAGACAAACTGCAGGATCCCTCTCAGTGTCCACGGCGGCGCCTGCCAGGATGGGAGGGCAACCAGAGAAACACACTCCTCGTGGTGGCGACTCTGATCACGGCGTTAACGTACCAGGTGGGAACCAATTACATCCCTGATGGCTGCTGGCAGGACGACAAGATGGGCGTATATACTGCGGGGGACCCCATCATGCGCGACGAGCACCAGAAGCGGTACTGGCTCTTCATGACCGCCAGTTGGATGGGCTTCGGCAGCTCGATGCTCATGATCGTGTATTTGCTCACCGGAGTGCCGGTGAACTCTGGCCGGGTCCGGTGGCCGTTCGTGGTAGCTTGCTCCAGCCTCATGGTGACCTTTATCACCTCGCGGCCAAGGACTCGGCTCACCATGGACCTGGCCCTCTGGGTCTGCCTCGTGCTTTTCCTATGGGCTGCTATCAGCTTCAAAAACTTGGAAGAGAGATTCTGTCGGCGAGCTTCTTTCGATAGAATAAAGAACTCTTTCAAGGGATATTGGTGATGGCTGGTTGTTCCAGATGATGAGATCAAATTTTTGAGGTCAAGAGGACTTTCAGCCTGCCGTTTGGTATCCTTTTGCAGGTCGAGGGCTTCAGCCGTCCCACTCCGTTCTAAAGAGAAATTAGAGTTTGGCGTGTAGCTTGATGCGCCAACCCGTATATTGCTGTGCACATTACGTTCTTGTATGTGACGGGGATGAACGCAGAAACCATGCGCCTTGAGCTGTTGTTGTGTTGTTACAATCATTAGGACGATTTCAAAGGTAGTCTATTTCAAGATTAATCGGTTGATGTTTTTTTTTTCTCAGAAAATGTTTAGTAATGGCTACTTTTATGCTTTGATATATGCAATCTTCTTTCCAAAAGTTTCGTTTGAAAGCCTCTACTTCGCAAACTCCACCATATGTGTCACGCCCCCGCTTTTTTAAGGGGCACGTGCGGCATCCAGTGCCCACGTGGGGGCCATATGAGGGGGGGGGAGACACGAGCTCTTCTATCCGATATTATCTGGTTCTGGAGCCCGCACGCGCGCTGCACGCACCGGTCAGACCCTTCTCCGATTTTATTTTCTACCCAAAATACGTCTGCAGGATTTGGAGACACCCGTCTCATATGCCTAGGCTCTGGAATGAGTCTTTCTGATGTGGGACTATTGGGCCTCACACCCTTCCTACCATCGGACAAGAGTCGTCCTCGGCTCTGATACCAAATGGCACACTCCCGCCTCCGCGGAGCACGTGTGGCACCTAGTGCCCACGTGGGGGGCACATGAGGGGAGAACATGGGGCTCCTTTGCCAGATATTATCCGGTTCTGGAGCTTCCACGCGCGCCGCACGCATGGCTCAGACTCCAAAGTGTGAGGCCTAATAGTCTCACATCAGAAAGACTCATTTCAGAGCTAGGGCATATGAGGCGGGTGTCTCCAAATCCTGCATACGCATTTTGGATGGAAAACAAAACCGGGGAGGAGTCTGAGCGGTGCGTACAACGTGCGTGCAGGCCCCGGAACCAGACAATATCGGGCAGGCGAGCCCCGTGTTCCCCCTTATGTGGCCCCCACGTGGGCACTGGGTGCCGCACGTGCCCCGCGGAGTTGGGGGCGTAACATTTGGTATCAGAGCCGAGGACGGCTCTTGTCCGATGGTGAGAAGGGTGTGAGGCCCAAAAGTCCTACATCGGAAAGACTCGTTCTAGAACTTGGGCATATAAGGCGGGTGTCTCCAAATCCTGCAGACGTATTTTGGGTGGAAAACAAAATCGGAGAGGGGTCTGAGCGGTGCGTTCGGCACGCGTGTGAGCTCCGAAACCAGACAATATCTGGCAGGGGAGCCCCGTGTTCCCCTCTCATGTGGCCCCTACGTGGGCACTGGGTGTCGCACGTGCTCCGCAGAGGCGGAGGCGTGACAGTATGTGCTGACATAACCCTTCAAGGCATCTTCCTAAGGTGCCAATTTGATGAAAGACTGATTTATGTCGTTGGATGATAAATATTAGCTAATGTGCTTATACCTAGGGACTTGCTAAATTCCTTTTGTGTTTCACTGCTTGGAGGTAGGGTGAGGAGACTTTCCAACTTATAAGAAAGCTTGGATTTTCAATTTGTGTGCCTGCCTCTCAATCTAGTATGCACCTCACCCTGATACTAAGATACATTAGATAGTGATATGTATCCAAGCTGACTATAGCTCTACATAAGGACCGACCAATAGAATTCACCACAACGCCAGCACGTGGCTGGTCAAGAGCTGCCATCTGGCAAGCCCGACGCCGTGTGATCGGATTCGAATCTCGAGAGCTCTCCACGGTTGGCAGTATCTTAGCTAGGAGCCTCGATGATCACCAAAATCCTGTCGGTGTGACAAGCAGGACATCATCCGCATGCAAAACACGCCTGATATTCGGGCCATACCGAGGCCAGTCATTCCTGGCCGCCCCACATACCCCTAATTCTTCAGTGGTAGGTAAGCTTCTCTACCTATACAATCATGAAAAAAGGGAGAACCCAGGGAGGCAAGTGCTCAGACACCCTAACAGACTACTAGAGAACCATATCACTAAGATCTGCTATACTTTTGTAGATACATGGCTCCTCTTCTTTCTTTTTTTTGGGTACATCGGCACCTCACACACAGCGAGTGTGGGTGCAACCCATAAAGTCAGAAAGAAGGGAAGAATACAAGAGAGACGGGACTGGGACATGATTGTCCCAAACAAAATCTCCAAAATGGTGAGCCGCAAAAGAAGCCACCCAATCTGCCGCGCTATTTACCTCACAATAGATATGGGCGACCTAATGGAAGGCACACTCTCCTAAGAGGCTACAAATGTTGTGTATCAGTCGCAACCTGCCATCCGCATGACCTGAGTCATGGATCTACTCAATCACCGAGGCTGAATCTCCCTCCAAGACAATACAGTCTGCGCCCAACACGCGCCTCGTATAGAAGATGCCCTCCCATGCGGCTCCAACCTCAGTGCCGACCGCACTCTAATCGAAAACCTGTTGACCCCCAGTCACCACAAATCGGCCTTCTGATCTCTGATAACAAACCCCGCACCAGCGTGACCGTCTTCCCTGACATTGCCGTCAAAACTCACCTTGAGAAAACTAGGTAGTGGGGGCTCTCAGGAGACGAGCGTGGTCCTGGACGCTACAAGAGTGAAATGAGAACCCCAAATTTTTCTAGCCAACCCAAGGGATGACGACGCAGTGACGCCAAGGACTTTCACCGTATGGAGAGGTGCTCTATCCACCACCAGCCTCGACTACGCCCCTCTGTGCTCAAAAACTCGTACGTTCTTCTCTAGCCAATAATGATAAGCCAGATAGGCCACCTTAATCCCCTGCTCCACCCGGGCAGGCCTCCGATAGGAATCCCTCAGAAAGATCATGAAACTCTCTATCGACAACCATCGCTGCGGCATGTCAGAGGAACCTGACGCACATTCCCAAATCTGGATCGCCTGTTGGCAACCGAAGAGCACATGATTGATAGATTTCTCCACCTTTGGGCAGGTCCAGCAACCTGGGGGTATGCTGACCCCTCGCCGAGCCCGAACTCCTCTAGTGGGCAGGCACCTCCAAGCAACTTTCTAGATAAACACGGCCACCCGGGGTTGGGTGTGCAATCGCCAGATCCAGCTCCCCTCAATTTGCCATACCGACGGCCTCCTCAATAGCTCCAGTAGGTCCCCCATGCGCACCTTCGTCCTGCCAGTCCTGCCCCACACCCTTCTGTCATCGGCCATATTCACTAGAAGTGGCATCGCCAATACCCACTCAGCCAGTTGCTCACCAAAGGCCCTCCTGACAAAGTCCTCATCCCACCTCCGCTCTTCTGGGACAATCCAAGTTGCCTACTCTGCGACCCTCTAGCCATTGTGGGTCGAACAAAGTGGGCCACCGACAAAGAGGCAAGTCACCCAACCAACAATCCCCTAAGGCATCCACGCCACGACCGTCGCCAATCTTCCATCCGATCTCCGGTAGCACCAAAGAAGCTCAAGAGCAAATCCTTCACCAGATAAAGGAACTCCGTCGACCCACGCGAAAGACTGAAGGATCCGTCGGATCCCCGTACTTGGCTCTCATCAGGAAGCCCCAAAGACTCGCCGGCTCCAGGATAAATCTGACTGTCAACCTGGTAGCGAAAACCTCTTGTCGCTCAATCAAGGAGTGAATTTCCAGTCCACCCCATCTAGTCGACTAGCAAACTGTATCCCATGCCAACAAATGGACCCCCAACTACTTCCTACCTCCGCCAAATGAAGCCCCTGAACAGGCGCTCCATACACTATAGCACTCCAATGGGCATCACAATGTTAGACATAAGACAGATAGGTATTGAGCTGAGGACTGACCGCACCAAAATGATTTTGCCCATCGTGGATAGGGCGCTCCCCTGCCACCCTCCAACCTCCACCTAATACTCTGCTCCATGGGGAGGCAGTCCCCCTTATGAAGATGCTGGCTTGTGATCGGTACCCTCAGATACCTCACGATGCCCTCCTGTTCCTCAATCCCCAGGGTCGCCATAATGGAAGCCTTCACCTCAGCCTGAATTTTTGGGCCAAAACAGATCGCCAACTTTGCTAAGTTGATACTCTAGCCAGAAGCCGCACAATACTCCTCCAACACCCTCCGCAGCACCGAGGCCGACCTCCTCGTCGCCCTGACTAGCAGCAAGTAATCATCTATGAACAACAATGAGATATCGAGGGCGTACCCAGCGCCGACCTGTAGGCCTCCACCACCTGTCTAGTCGCGGTTGACCGGAGGGCTCTAGATAGGTAGTCTGCGCTAATGATGAACGGCAATGGTGGCAAGGGGCAACCTTATCTCAAACCCACCGATGACATTAAGAACTGCATTAGGGAGCCGTTCACTAAAAAAGCAAAGGAAGGAGAGTGAATGCACCCGTAAATCTACTGTATCCAGAGTGGGTGAAAGCCGAAGCACTCCAGTGACTGAGCCACAAAGTCCCACCTCATCCGATCGTATGCTCTCTTTTTTGCAACAACCATATCTAAACCAGAGCTAAGTTGTATCTTTTGTGTGAAAAAATAATTAATCTGTTTTTTCGATATCAATCTGCTTTATGGACTCCATCTTTATTTTTTTTTCCAAAAATGCCCTTCAGCATTAAAGAGGCATTAAAGATTTAATTTTTATTAAAGGTATAATAGGAATTACATATAACTTTCTCAGAAAAATAGATGGTCAACCAAACATAAGCACTCTGAAAATCTGTCACTTTTCCATGTTTAACCAAACATGCCAAAAGTACATTTTCAATATTTTTTTAAAAAAAATTTTTTTCTCGAAAATCATATTTTTAGGGGGAAAACTCCTTTCCGCGAAAGAAAACTAGCTCGTTGACGTACTTGCGGCCTGGGTACTTCATCCCACAACCCTCCACTTTGGCGTTCTGACTGCCTTATGCCCTTTGCCAATAATGTTTTATTGGCGGAGGGACGTCCACTCGCTTGTTCTTACGAAATAAAAAAAAATCAGAATTCAGAGAAAGAGGCCATGAAATGTTGTTAGTTTATTCGGCATTTCTCTCAGAATATATATAATATATTTTGAAGTCGTTCATAGTCGTTCAGTCTTCCCAAGACTAAACCAGGTTTGTGAAGTGAGGACAAGAATTCATGTGGACAAATCTTCCCTTCGTTATGTACGCGTTTCCACTCAAATTACCTTCGGAGCAATCCTGCCGACACGCGGAAAGACACAGACTTAAGAGATTTCCGAGAGATTTCTGAAAGAGAGCCGAAGCTTCGGAGTCAATGAAGACTTCATATTTTAAATAAATCCCCAAAATTATAAGATGGTGGCCATCATCAACCGAGTTAATTACCTTCACATACACGGCAATCATCAGATAGCAAGGGTACGCCTCAAAATCCCTCCTCTCCTCTAATTCATTCCCTTGCTTTCCACCTTCTTCTTGCCTTTCTCTTCCTCCCCCAACCTTGGGAGCCCTGACTTAAAACCACCAGGAGGAAAACGAAGTCCATAAAGCAATCCAGCCACCATGTCTGAATCCGAAACCTACGTAGTTGCAACGTTGTCCTCATCATCAGGACAGCCAGAAGACAAACAGGATCCCTCTCAGTGTCCACGGCGGCGCCTGCCAGGATGGGAGGGCAACGAGAGCAACACACTTCTCGTGGTGGCGACTCTGATCACGGCGTTAACGTACCAGGTGGGAACCAACATCCCTGGTGGCTGCTGGCAGGACGACAAGGTGGGCGACCATACTGCGGGGGACCCCATCATGCGCGACAGGCACCGGAAGCGGTACTGGCTCTTCATGACCGCCAGTTGGATGGGCTTCGGCAGCTCGATGCTCATGACCGTGTATTTGCTCACCGGAGTGCCGGTGAACTCTCGCCGGGTCCGGTGGCCGTTCGTGGTAGCTTACTCCAGCCTCATGCTGACCTTCATCACCTCGCAGCCAAGGACTTCGCTCGTCATGGACCTGGCCCTCTGGGTCTGCCTCCTGCTTTTCCTATGGGTTGCTATCAGCTTCAAAAACTTGGAAGAGAGGTTCTGTTGGCGAGCTTCTTTCGATAGAATGAAGAACTCTTTCAAGGGATATTGCTGATGGCTGGTTGTTCCAGATGATGAGATCAAATTTTTGAGGCCAAGAGGACTTTGAAACTGCCGTTTGGTATCCTTTTGCAGGTTGAGGGCTTCCTTCCCACTTTGTTATAAATAGAAATTAGAATTTGCCGTGTAGTTTGATGCGCCAACCAGTACATTGCTGTGCACATTATGTTCTTGTATGTAACGGGGATGAACGAAGAAACTATGCGCCATGAGCTGTTGTTGTGTTGTTGCAATTATTAGGACAAATTCAATAGTAGCCTATTTCAAGATTAAGCGGTTGATGTTTTTTTTTCCCTAAGAAATTGTTAAGTAATGGCTACTTTTACGCTTTGATATGTGCAATATTGTTTCCGTAGACGCAGAACAACCCACCAGAAGGCAAAAACAAGATTCTGGTTAGAAATAAGGAAGGAGAACTGAAGTGACGCCGTGTACCTTCACACCTCTCTTTCTAAACTCTGGAGAATGAGGAAATGAGGTGAATGGGCTAAGGATACTGCCTTCCCTATTTATTGAGAATTTAAGCAACCCCTCCTAATGTGATGCATCACCAAATCTTGGCCACATACCCCCGTGCATTCGTCCCAGAACATCCTAATCTAATTGCCACCAAGCTCCGGATGGTCATTTAACTTGTGGACATTTCGCTCATGATTATGACACTTCGAGAAGGATAATGCAAGATCTAAAAAATCTATATTTTTCCAACAAAAAATCAAAGCGGACGTTCTGAAAAAACTACTTCTGCAGCCCAAGCAGGTATGCCCGGCTCGGTTGCGAAAGTAAAAAGCAAGTGATGTGCATCCATGCCGACCACAACACATTAGAAGGACTGACTAATTACAATTTGCCACGAGGCCAGCACACAGCTGGTCAAGAGCTGCCACTTAGCAAGCCCGATGCTGTGCAACTGGATTCGCATCTCAAGAGCTCCCTACGGTTGGCAGTATCTTAGCCGGAGGCTCTAGTGATTACTGAAATTCTGTCGATGTGACAAGTAGGACGTCATCTGCGTGCGAGACAATTACACCTGATATTCAGGCCGTATTGAGGCCGATCAATCCTGGCCAGCCCATGTGCCCTAATTCTTTAGTAGTAGGTAAACTCCTCCACCTATATAATCATAAAAAAGGAGGGAATTTAGGGAGGTTAGTGCTCAAACGTCCTAACGGAATGCAAGAGAAGCTCCTTCTGTTTTTTGAGTATCGTCTTGACTTGCGCATCGGAGGGTTGCTGGATGCACTCCGACAAGAGAATTTTTTCATATGTATTGTTTCAGGTCGGAGCACGACCACCCAGCCAAGATCTTCGTAGCAGCCGCCCGCTACGAGTCCTCGTCTCAAAGCAGTAGATCGATGAGTTTTCTAGCATCATCGCATCTCTCATGCAGTGCTTAGGACAGATTGGTTCTGAGCGGCAACAGATAGATAGATAGATGACATCCTGTACAATAGATGTATAGACAAGCTACACCAAGTCAAAGATTTTTATTTCAACTGAGTCATACCAAACAGAGGATATTATAACTCGTTTCTAACTCAGCCTACCTCAAGCTTTCCTTGATCTAAAGGAGACTATTTTTTGTGGCAAGCATCAATGCTGCACTTTGTCAAAGATTCTATAGTTCTGTAGAATTCCAACCTTCGATGAACGGCAAGGAACCAGTCTTGACCAGCGTCAACCAAAACACTGGTGAATACGGCGAAGGAATCTATCAAAGCGGACGAGCTCCTCGGGAAACCACCGAAAAAGATGGACCCACCGAAGCTGCATAGCTTCTTCATCTCCCGGCTAAGCAGGGGAGATCGTGACGAGATGGGACACGGACCGGTGAGGTCCATCCTCGCCAGTGAGTTTCCGAGCAGCTCATCGACTTTGATAGATTCTTGTGCGCAGTTTGTCATTGGAAGTTGTTCGAAGAACTTCAACAGGTCTTTGGTCGTCGCTTTCTGGACTTTTTGGCTCGGCGCAAGAGGCTACTTTCCATGCCACTTGTCAAAATGATCCAAATATGTATCGTAGAATACTATAGAATCTTACAAGGAGAAATACATGTTCACACTTCACAGGCCATATGGCCACACTGGCTCGCTCAAACCGAAAGCTTCTTGAGCAGGCGCAGGTCAATGACTTAGGCCTAAAAATAGATCGGTCTAATAAACGAGTTGGACTCTAGCTTGGGAATTAAAACTTGATCCGATTTGATTTTTTTTTTTTTGCTTGTTTTATTTGTTTACGTTCGATGTGTTTGTAGATTCTATTGATAATTGTTATTGATATGCTAGCTTAATTATTTATAAAAATATATTGTAGGTTGTTGGTAATATTTAATTATTCATATCTAAAATTTTAAAATATAATTTGAATATTTTTTTAAACAAATAAAAATGGTCTTGAAGTCCGAGTCTGAGAAGCTCAAGTAAGAGATGGGCTTGGAGAAGACTTAAACGGGGCCTTAGCCACGCTAGGCCATCCGAGCCTAGGTCAGCAAAAATTGTGTTGATCATTGGACAAAACCTGGCACAGCCCTGGTCAAGTCTATTTGGAAAATACTACCTCTTGCCCTCTAAGCAAAGAGAGAATGGGATGCAAAAGGGAGAGATGGTGCGGAGCTGATGAAGTAGAAGAGGGAATGGATGAGTGGAGTGTTAGTGGATAGAGAGGAGAGAATGGAGAGAGAGAGAGAGAGAGAGAGAGAGATAGCCAGGTTGTAGATACACACATACATATATATATATATATATATACATACTGTGTAAAGGTTGTAGACTTGAGCATGATCTCGGATTGGACTTAGCTGAGATTTAATATTTAGGTGAAATAGCCAGGTCTAAGCTTGCCTTAGCTTGAGCTCAAGCCTGAATTCCAGAGCTTGAGGTTGGCTTTATAACAATTTGTAGAATTTGGGCCAGAGTAAGGATAGTTCCTATCGCTAGCCATGCGACAACAATTAGACCATGTTGGCATGCTGGCTATGTGATGGCTAGGGATGGGTTAATAAATTAACCAACCAAACGAGAACCCAAACTGGTGTGCTAAACTTGATTGATCAACAGTCTCATAGGCCAACTAACCCGGTTAGCTTTATTTCATGGGGAAGGATGAAATAAAGTTTAATTAGATGAGCTCTCTCTTCGCTTTTTTTACTTTTTCACTTTTTAACAACTTAGTTCTCTAACGCCTAATGTCAATCAAACAGCGAATAATTCTATCCCGTAATTATTTGATTTGAGAGTGATTGTAATAGTTTAATTTATTTACCACATCTAACTATTCGAAGCCTAAACACAATCTTACTCGTGCCTAGAGCTATCACTTGCATAAGTATTCTTCGCATGATAAGTATTCTTTGCATGATAACTTTATTCAAGCACATTACACTTGCCTTGATCACAAGAAAACAATGAAGATATAAACTACAATATGTTTTTGCTTTATAATGTATTGTTTAGTGAACTAGTTACCCTATGACCTAGTCAAGTAATAAGCAAACTTTAGGAACTCTTTTGAATTTAATATCATCAAGACATAAAATAAATTTTGTCAAGACAAATAAATGCTCTTTCATTTGTAGTATATTATAATGAGAATTTGGAGGAAGTCAAATCATGAAGTTTTTAGAGCATTAAAATTCAAATATAAAAAATATTAGAATACTAAATTTTTTGCATGAAAATTATGTCCACATTTTTAATTTTAAAGATACAATTGTATTTTTTTATAAAATCCTTTAGAGAAATGTAGCTTTGCGTTCTTAATTTTATAATCATGATTTTTTTTTGATTGGTTTTAAAAATATTTTGAAAACAAATATTATAAAAATAGATATTTTTAAATATGACAAGAATTTAAGTGCTAATTGAAATATAAATAAAGTCATACAAATTAATTTTCTGCATAGTAATTGAGGTTACATCAGTAAAATTTGAAATTATCTAATGAAAAATAATGAGGGGTATTTAACATCCATGCAAATCACAAACACAGGATGAACATAATTATATATGTAGTGGTTAGACAAGAAATTATGAATAATTTGTACTCTTGAAGATGACTAGATCCATCTAATTGCACATGATTTCTTTGTATAAATATTATTTTTTTTTGAGCATTTAAGAAGAGTTTATTGGACTATGTGTTATAATGACTTTGTATTGTTTATATAGTATTTTTTTTAAAAAATTTTGGATAGCATTTTTATCTTCTCTTCACTTTGGACAAGAGCACTAATAGACGTGAGGAGGGAGTAGATGAAGCATGTTGTTCGTAATGGAAAGATATTATTGGGTGTATTTGTACCTGTATTGTTATTCGTAATGGAAAGTGTGTTGTTTTCTGATTTTATTGGTTGTATCCATATACGTATTGTATGAAAAATCCGTCAAAACAAAAAAAAGTAAAAAATTTATAAAAGAGTATAATTTAAATTTATTATTGACTAATATATTGAAGATGTTGCTCCGAAGCTTACGGAAACAACAAGCCACCGTGTAATAAGTGCTTATTTTGAGATCCGATTAATTTATTTTAAGTTTTGGTGCCATCAAATGGGTGACAATATATATAAATCTTATAATCAAATGTCCGAGTAGCAGAGACTTAGTCACCACTTTGCAATACACTCAACTCTGCCCCTTTTAATTCCATGTATTATAAAGATTTAAAGTGAAGAGCTCTCTTACTTCCTCTTTAGGTATTGTTAGATGCCAAATAGCAATGGGTGCATTAGAAAGAGGCAAAGTTGCTTAGATGTGTCAGAGCTGTTGAAAAGCTATCCATAGATATTATCTAACAAAATAGAAAAATTAATTGTAAGTCTATGCATTTCCATCTAAAATTTATCATGATGGCGTTTTCCATTAGTATCTGTACTTTATACGCCGAAATTAGTTCAAAACCATTAGTTGCCGAGGAGTCGGCGATTCCCCTCCAACTCTTCCCGCCAAAACAACCGCAGGCCCCCTGATAGGAGAAGCAAAAGAGGTCACGACGGACCCAAATAAACCCTAGCCTTCAGTCTTCTCTCTCGAAACCAGCCAATGCTGCCCTCTCCGATCTCTGATCCCCCCACTTCTTCGGCCGCCGCCGCCTCCGACGACGTCGATAACAATCTCCAGGTTCGCCTCTCACCGCTTCTCTTCTCTCCTTCGTCTGCTTCCTCTCTTCGCTTAACTGCCCCTTTTCCGTAGCCGTTCTTCGTTCTCCACAAGGCCTTGCCTCGAAAATCCGAGAGAAAGTCTTCCGGATGTGGCAGAGCGAGAAGAAAGATTGACTTGCCGCCTTCTTCCCCCAAGTCCATTGAGAAATCTGATGTCTCGTCGCCTGAAGAAGCCAACGATCGGATCTATGAGCAGCTTCGCCTCCAAGCCTTCAACCGAACCTGGTCCAAGATCGACTCCACCATCAAGGTGTCGTCTGCCTCTTCGTGCATCTCGATTTCTTGTTTTCATGTGAAAAAAGATGTTCTTTAACGAGTTTGATATTCCCCTTTGTTCTTCTTTCAGGATGTTTTGAGGCAGATCAATCTCAATCTGTTTGATGAAGTACAAAGGTGGGTTCTTGAGTCGTTCTCCAACATCAAATCCATCAGGCCACATAAAGTTTCTGAGATTCAAAGGCCCTATCCGCTTGTAACGGATACTATATGCAGGAAGATACCCACGGCATTGATCTTCACAAGTAAGATCTCCCCACTTGTAGCTCGTGGAACTAAATCTTATTCTAATGTGCTGACTGATTTTAATTGGTACAGAAAATGCGGAGTTTGTTGATGATCTGCTGACGTTTCAAGAGCTTGGCGGGCATCTGAAATCTAGTGGATGCCATGTGGCTTACCTCTCATCATTGGATTTCTCGGTTAAGCATGGGATATCTGGCTGTCTCAGAAGCTTGTTGAGACAGCTGGTTTCAGAGGCTCCCGATGTAAGAAACTGCTGCTACTTTTTTTTCAATTCTGATATTATCATCAATCTAAATTTTGAAAGAACAGATATTTTTCTCTTCTGGCTCCAGTTTGCTTGTCCCTTTACATGGTTGTTTTGCCGTCTTTCCTTGCATCTAGATGGCTGATATTTATATACTGGCCTCATGGTACTGTGAGCCGGAGAACTATGATAATCCTATCCTTCTGATAATCGATGATATGGAGCGATGCTGTGGCGCTGTCCTGGCCGAGTTCATCACAATGCTGAGGTATTCTTGTTCATGGGTTTCTAGAGGCCTCTCTCCTGCCACCTTTGATACCTTGCACAACTAGAGATATTGCCAAGGGATTTCAGTCCTCCACAATGGGTCCTATTTTAGAGATAACATTATGAAATATTTCCTGTTTGGCAAGCTGCCATAAGTTGAATCACCTATGAAGCAGCACAGCTTCATAATACAAAATCATAATCAGAGATAAAACTGATCTACTGTTTTTTGTTTATAGTGCCCTGTTATACAGTTTGTACCCAATTAAAGAGTATCTGTCACACTTGTAATTGTTTTCATTATTGGTACTAAATCAATCAAACCAGTAAGAACCTACAAGTTTCATACATTTTTCGGATATGGTACCCCCTTCTATTAAATTGACAGAGCCTTCCAGAAACCTCGACATGATCTCCTTTATGGAGGAGTCTGATTCAAAGTCATTTTTTGTGTCCAGGATTGGTGTTTTGAAGAGATCTAAGGTAGACTCAGTAACCAGCCAGAACCAGCTTCATTGGGTCTAAAGCTCTCAATAATAAACTCTAAATTCATATTATTTACTCAAGAAATAATTTTCATTCTCTTGTGCATTTGCAAGTGACATTCATAACAAGATATCATAACCTTTTTTTTTTTTTGAAATGCAAGGTTTTTTATTTTTCTTCCTCTCCAGTAATTGGTAAACCACTGAGGTCTGTGATAGAAGCCCCAAAGTTCTAGAAGATGGTTAGCATAGAGAAAGGAAAAAAATAGAGGATAAAATGGATATCTGCCAAAAATTAAACAAAAGTTCAAAAGCTGAATCACTCTGTTGTCATATTAGAAACTTTATCAAATAGAACACAGTGAATTGAAATGTTAATCTCATAAAATCTGTAAAAATAGACACTAATCTGCTTTATCTTTCTTCTTTATGCCTGACTAGGCCCAACGGTCCATGACATTATGTGGTCACATAGACCTAAAAATTTCTACCATGACCTAATAAAATTGCCCACAGATTTAATTTTTACTAGCAATCTGGCTCCTAAAAAGTTCCTGTTTTTAGTGAATGGGTGATCAAGATTCCAATCATCTTTATAATGGGAGTTGCAACAACTTTTGATGCCCCAAGGAGACTTCTTCTATCAGATGCACAGCAACACTTGCATCCTTCTAAGTTCACATTGGGATCTCCTTGTGAGAAGATGAATGCATTAGTTGAGTCTGTTCTTGTAAAATCATGTTCTGGCTTCAGTATCGGTCACAAAGTTGCAGCATTCTTAAGAAACTATTTCCTTAGACATGATGGAACAATTACTTCTTTCGTAAGGGCTCTAAAGGTTAGCACTTTGCCCTTTTAACTTTGATTTTAACATATGAGGCAAATTCTGCACCATGCTGCCTCCACGAGTATATGTATGTGAAAAAAGCTTCTTTCTGCAGCTTGCATGCATTAAACACTTTGAAATGGAGCCTCTGAGTTTTCTGGGCCTGGACATACCTGATGAAGATTGTGAGGTCATACTACTCTTCCCCTCTTATTAAATGTCTGAGATAGTGATAGTATTCTCCCATATCCATTTTTTCATATATAGAGTGAGCCACCTTGAACCACTATCTTGGTTTCGTTTTTATTTTTTGATGGAAGTAGTAATAAAGGTATCTGTACCGACCCTTACAAATATTTTAGTCTAATAATATTTCTGGAAACTGTAAAGATATGCTTGTTCCTTTGTTTATGTAATTTCTTCTACACTATGGAAACTACAAAGACATGAATTATACCATCATCATAACTTTGGCATCCCTTTGCAAATGGGCTTTTTGATTTTGATGAATATGTTGATTGACTTGTTTCTAATGTTTCAGAGATCTTCTTTTGACATAAATCTTGAATTCGTACTCTGTATTATTTTCCCATTGATTCCACATGCAGATTTTCCAGCATGGCCAGTGTGATTCATTGCCTGACTCTCTGCGTAATCATGCTTTCAATCTTCCATCCTGTCAAAGGTATGGGCATCCATATCATGTATATTTTTGCATGATAATTCATTCTATATTCAAGGCTAGTCGATGCTAGAATTATGAGCAACAAGACCTTTTCAGGGAAAAAAATCTGAAAGGCACTGGTGGAAGTTTGATACATGGGCTAACTGAGCTGAGGACGCTGCAAAAGGGTTGGAGTTCTGCTGTTATGGTAGGTCTTATAACATAATCTATCTGTTTTAGAGCACAATGAAAATTATGATGAGTGCAACTGAGTGCTTCTTCCATCTTCTGTAATTGAATAGTTGCCATCTTCTATTGTAATCATGCCTTTGATGAACAATTGCCGTACTATAGATGGCTTGAAGAGACTCTAATGAATGAAAACTAAAAAAATATGGAACTTGGGAATAACTATGCCAAAACTTTCTAGTCTTCATCTAGCACAACTAATTGTTCTATGTGGGTTTATACAAATTATGAAGGAGAATAGAAAAATGACTATATTACCTTTTACAATCAATCATCATTACATTGTAATTGACGTCCAGCTCGAACAATTTTCTACCTGTTTACTACTCTCTAAAACAGTTTAACGCTTCATTGAATATATGCGTGCAGATACCCTTTTAGTATTTATGCATGAAAGAAACTGTTAGATATATACCCTCAGAAATCAATTTGTAAATCAATTTTAATAATTATTGAATTATTTTTTTCTGCTTTTCACATATATGTTTATTTGTTTATTGGGTATTTGATTGTGACATGAGATGTTCACATGGTATATATGTTGGGTAATATTGTAGAAGGACCACACCCATGATTAATGAATCATAGGCGCGGAGTGGTGGTCTTTCGGTTCCTTGTTAACTCATGTTGTTCTAGGCCAAGTTGCATATTTTAGGCCTACACTCGTTGTGCCGCTATATAAGTAGGATGATAGGCTCCGTCATTGAGGTAGAGACCTTAAGCAGATGAGTGGGTGCACTGTAAGAGTACATGCATTGAACGGGATCCAAATATGAATACCTTCTGAAAGTGATCACTGATGTTGAGAAGAGTATTCAGCACAATTAGTTTGTATGTCCTTTGACTTAACTACTTAAGAGGTCTATGCATATATATTTGGTGTGTTCTTGTGCTTTGACTGAGTCAATTGTTGATAGTCTTCTCAAGATCAAATATACAGACAAAGTTGGATCTTGAGTGCACTAGATAAATTTGTATAGATGCTCAATTAGAAATCCACGGGCCTCAATTTGAGGTAGTATATTCAGTATGTTTGTATGAGGTTGGACCAAAAGAAAAACTGGTTAGTGAGATTTATGAAAATTATTTTCATTACATTTTATTATTATTATAAATAAAATATTTATTTGTGAAATTGTTTAAGAAACAATTTTTGGGTCCAACTAAATTACAAAATAAGAATTAAGAATTACATAAGCTAGGGATTTAATCAGTGATATTTTTCCGATCCTATTAGCTTATGTGGAATATAGTATGGTGGAAGGATAAATAAACAAAATTGTAAGCAAAAGGGATTTCATTAATTTAATCTCCATTTCTCAGGGGTCAATTACAAAGTGTTGATGGATATTTTTGCAATTTGTAGAAGCCCATAAATTCGGAATTAAAAGAATATAAGGCGTTTTATAAAAAATTATTTCTCAGTGATTCTACGGTCGAGAATAGAGATCCCTAAGGATCCCACACATATCATTGCGTAGGGCTTTATGTGGTGGTTATAAGTAGCTAGGGTTGGCCATCAAAACTATAAAAAGTCACGCAAAAGTTGCGAGAGCCACAAAAATCCAGGGAGAGGCAGTGAGCGTGAATCTCTTAGGAGGCAACACGCTTGGGTTGCTAGCGGTGAGATCTGTGTTTCTCTCACCCTGTTTGCTATTTTGCGGGATTTTTCCTTGGTTTTCTTCTGCTGCGGGGAAAGGATCCTGGATTTTCAAGAAAAATCATCCTTCAGAAACATCTCGTGCTTTATTATTTTTATTTTGAGAGCTGTACTTCCATGCTGTCGCATACGGATCTGTTCCCAACTTCTCTTCATACATGCTTGTTAGTCATGTGACCAAGGGGTTGAGTAATTGGTGGGAGATAGGAAGAATTGATGGTAAATATGTGGTTTGCCACCTGTAATCCTGCAACGGCTCTCTCTTTCTGGGTTGGGTTACATGTAGATATTCTTTTAGATGATTTAAGCCTCCATGTATGGTAAGAGGATTGGATGGGTTTTCAGCTCAAATACTTCGACTCTAGTGAGATACATGGTAGCCTTACTAGCAGGTTGCTTTAAATGGACATTTAAGGCTGCATCAATGAGCCTTTTATCTCTATTTGGAGATTTTTTTAAGCTTTATATTATTTGGCTTTATGCCAATTATCATGTGCCTTCAGGCACCAGGTAAATCAGGAGTAGATGCATCAAAGACTCCACAATCCTCTCAAAAAACTACCATGTCTATTGATCGCTAATACAATAGTTAGTTGAGTCAGAATACTGGGATGTATCCTTGATAATATAAATTTGGTCAATCTGCAGAGAATGAATTTGGCTCATCAAAAAGTGCACCATTGATTTGTCTGAAATGCCTTCTTTTGATGGCTGAAGTTACTTGACTAGGTGAAGGTAATCACTTACTATTTTAATGGTGGTAATTGATGAGGAATTCCTATCTATGATCTGACCAAAGTCACCAGTTTGGGTTATGGCCCATTAATTCAATGGATCTGTTTGACATTTTGGTTTCTGACTATTGTTGGGTGCACTGGCTTAATAATATTATAGACACGTCAAACCATCATATGATGAGGCTTGGATATTTTCTATTTAACAAAGGGAATAGCACCCTGCTTAGAGCTGAATGCCATTGAATGTTTGGTGCTGCATTATATTATTGTTTGGCTTTAGCACTCTTTGTTGGCCATTGAATTACATTTCCTTCTCAAATTAAGTCACTAAGACTTGTGTAGTTCTGTATAAAAGCCTTCGTTCAACTTGAAACCTTTCTGATTGTGTAATCCATATGCAATTTCAAGCTTGTATAACTCTAAATTCTAGCCCTAAAAACCTTTTATAATCCAACTATGAAAAGCCCAACTACTTTTCATGCCTTGTAACAGCATTTACAATGGAAACCCAGTTGAATTGTTTTGAGAGGAGAAAAAAAATCTTTTGATTTATATTTAGTAGTCATAGGAAAAGGATGTAAAGCTTTTTTCTTTCCATTCTCAAAGTTAGTGCCTCATGAGTCCATTGGAGGGTCTATGCTAAAGGGCAAGCCTTTTGGCTTGATGTACCATGGGGGAATATTTGCCAAAACTATGCATCGTAGGGGCAAATTAGTCACTAGTGTTCAAAGAATATTGCGGGACATCTATGTGCACAAGCTTCACATATGCAACATATTTTCAGAATGATGGTCGAATATGTTGATTTTTATTATTTTTATACTGATCCATTATTTAAGTTCGAGATGAGTCCATCCCTTGAAGGACTTTTGCTATTGTAGAGTAGTATAAAAGAAAAAAAGGGCGGCTTAGTGCACGAGGGCTCCTGCCACTGCAAGTTCTAGGGAGGGTCAGATGTATGCTGCCTTACCCCTGCACGTGGTGAGGCTGTTTTTATGTTTCAAACCTGTGATCCCATGTCATAATAGGATAGTTTTACCATTGTGCTAAGGCTCATCCTCTATGGAGTAGTATAAAAGAAAAAAGGTAAATATTATGGTTAAAAGCCTAAACTTGTCCATTTTATTTACAATAAGAAAATGTGTATGCCCAATTCTTCAATTTCAATGTTGCAGTCACAATGATCATGCGGAACAGTCATAGAAAAACATGAACTGCTGAGATTTTCTCAAATCTAGATATTAAGAGGCAACTTTAGTTGTTTTTTTTGCACATCTCCATGTTGACTATGCAGCAAGGCAGCCTTTTTCTTCCATATAACTATGTACACCTTTTGTTATAGTCACATGTTGCTCCTGCCTTTTGAATATTGTTGCACACTTGTACTTTCCTTTTAAAAATATTAAAAAATCACACTTATGATGGAAACCCTCAAAGCATATGATGTTTACTCTATGGAGCTAGAATGCCTGCAATAAGCAACTTTTGGAGTACAACTGATAGTATAAGAAACCATGGGTGCAGATAAAGGACATAGAAGATGGAAATATTTGCAAAACATAATCGGAAATATTGCATATTTGGTTGTACAAATTCTATTTTTTTTATTTAGATGACAATTAGAGAATAAAATTTGGCACTAGTTGATATTAGGAACCATTTGTGGTGTCAAATTTTGATGGTTTTAGAGCATGAAGAATTTTTATTCCTTCTAAATATACATCTTGGCTCGGTGATTGGCTTGATGGAAGTCAATGATGTTATGTTGCATAGTCGTAGGTAGATACTTACTAGTTACTAGGGCTAGTCTCAAGTCTCTCATGAATGACTAAGTAACCTCTGGAGTAAGCAAGAAAGAATAAAGGTGGCTGATTATGATGTTGAATAGTTTCTTCTGGAGTCGTGTGGAAAAAAGGATGTACTTCATAGTAAAATGGTGTGCTGAGAGGTGCCACAGAATCTACTAGACAAGTCTGAGGTTGTTGTTTTGGGAGTGCGAATATCTTCTAGAGACAAACACCCACCATTTCTGTAACTATTGTCTGGGACAATTGGGATACACCATGCTTGTAGCAGTCAGCATGTAAAATATTAAACTGTACCGTTTTCTCATAGAATCAGATACTTTGCTCAACTTAGCTAAATCTTCAAGTTATATTTGAAGAAATGTGAACCCTCAATCTGAACTTTCGATTTGGACTCCAAACTTGTCCACAATATCCTCATCCATGGATTGCCCCCTATGTGATTCTTCCTAGTTATCTTAGCTAGTAGGGCGATCAGAGAGTTTTCCATGCATGCTTATTTTTCACTTGAAGTGAGTTACTTTTCTTTTCTTTTTTTGGTTTATTTGCATGGTCAATGTTAGTATGTGGATGTCTTTCTGTTGTTCAACCTATTAAGTCATTTTTAATTGTTCAAAATTTAAACTATGTGCATCTATGGTCCAAATTTATGCAAAATAATGTGCTTCATTGGCAATAGATATTATTGCTAAAGGGCACCTTTTTCATTTTTTGAGAAATGTGTTTCTAGTTGATTTGTCATTTCTTGTGATCGGTCAAAACCTCATGTTCCAATCACTGTTATCTTATGGCATATGATGCTACGACCTCTGGCTATCCATGGCAGTGCTTATTTGAAGTTGGAAAACAAAAAAATATGCAACTACTAGACATTTTCTGCGAGGCCATTGATCCAACTCTCTACAACCTGAGGGCTTCAGATCATAACTTGCAGTTATCTTCATTGACTGGTCGCAGTCTCATTGAAGGAAAGTCTGGTTTTGCTAAAGGAGGCTTTATTGCTCAGGCAATACAACAGGTAAGGTATGTAAGTACTGTTCAACTAAGAATCAAGTGGCTAGATATTGTACCTCATGGCTACAATGTGCTAACCATATCTTTTAGGTTGTTTCAGATATTATGTTTTCTATCTTTTTGAGTTAAACATGGACTAATGCAATAATATCCATGAGAACTTTTTTAAACTGGGCTAGCTTACTGTTATAGATTGCTAGAAAAACTCCCATACTTGAAAGAAGGCTGTAGCATTTATAAATATAAACCACGTGGTAAATTGGTCCTCTTGTAGCTACTAGTAAATAACTGCTAACGAGTGAAATAGTTCTTCAAGTTTGCAAAATTTTATCTGCAATTCGTCATTAACCTAATGCACGCTCAGGTTATATTAGCCATGGATTTCACCTCAGGATTGTATCACCCTTCCTAGTTACTGGTCTTTCATTAACTTGATGGTGCTTGTGGTGCAACTGATTTCTAAATTCCTGAAGCATTCTTTATATTGTATTATCTTAGACATATATGAATGTCTTGTTAACTTTTTCTATTGGATCAGGGAGCTCCCAGCAGCATCACTCTCTCATTTGCTTAACATTTGGGTTGTCCACATAGAGGAAATGAATGAGGTATTACTTTTAAGTTATAATTTTATCCCCAGTTTCATCTAGAAGATTCATTTCTAAACCCTGTTATACTGATGTATTTATTCTTGTGCAGAGTCTTTAGTTCTCTTGGCTACCATGTAATTACAGAATATCTGATTTTTCTGTTTGGCATTCTAAAAATTTAAGCTCAGATACATTTTTAATTATATACATATCACAGATGCCCTCTTCAAATGTGTAATAGATATAGCATTCAGCATTTTGAAACTCATGGTACAGTGGGAGTGGTCATCCAAAAACAGAAAAAAACTAAAAGAATTGATATTCTGAGCTATAGAAGCACTAATATGTTTCCTGGAACACTTAGCAACCATGGACATGTCATTTTGCCTACGAAACGTTGATGTCTTTATAACTTAACCTAAACAACTTGGATAAATAAATGATCTTGAATATTGGAAGATGCAGGCAACTACATGATGCTAAGTATGCCTCCAAGTTGTTAGATCAAATTGACTTCATGTTATTTCAGATATGCTGCTTAAGGTGTAACCTAACTGCTTAAGCAACCAATAAATGACTGGACTAAACATTTTTCTTAAATGTCATCCCAGTGTTACTACATTGTTGAATCTTACTGGAAAGACCCATAAAGTAATCTCCCATCAATCTTGCAGGAAATTTGTCAGGTAATCCTAATAGATCCTCGAGAGGATGGCTAAGATGGCCCTCTCACCTTCAAAATCAATGATAGGCCATCCAAATTGAAGATCCAAATGGTTGAACATGATTTGCACTAAAAAAAAAACTTTAGTTTGGAAATTTGCCAATATTCCAAACAACTTTAGTTTGGAAATTGATCGGTACGGGCCGGTTCAACATATCTTGATTAGTATTACTCAAATTTGCCAATATTCCAAACAACTTTAGTTTGGAAATACTCACATTCATTTTAGCAGTGAAAAGATGTACCATTATTATCTATGCCCTCTTGATTTAATGTCCTTATAAATTTGGGAATAACTTGTCCAGTGTAAATGTAAAATATTTGGATTTTACTCTTGTAAGCATATGTCGGCACACTTCTTGCTGGAAAGATGAGACTTAGGCTTTTTAGTAAACCATCAATCACTTAACCAAACCATACAGAGGAGGAAGAGTTATTGCTGCTTTTTACAAGAAGTAGGTGCCTGCAGCAAAGTTGGCTAAACTGGACCGAACCATCTGGTTTGGTCAGTACTGAGCTGACTCCGTGGGGAACCGGGTCGGTTCAGGTATTAAAACCGGAAACGGCTCTAAACCAGTCTGAAAGGGCTGGAACCGGACCCAACTGGCTGGAACTGTTTGCTAACCGGCCGGTTTCGTTCGAACGGTTCACACCGAGTTGACCCGATTCGGAACTAGGCTTCTTCCCCCTTTTCTTCTTTTGTTAAAAGATGTTAGGAAGGTCCGACATTTTTTCTTTGTAACTCTAAACGTCTCTCAGCTCTTCTTTTCCCCCAGTTTGCAAAATTACACCGATTCAACATGATTGAAGAAAGATTCAAGCTTAAATAAGATGTGCTTCCTCTTCCTATCTCATTTATTATTTTGGGCTCCAAAAAATAGCTCGAAATTTACAAAATAAAGTGAGATCATGCTAAATTTTTTGATTTGGGCATGATTTATGATATGTTGTAGATCTATAGATGATCTATATGATAACATAAAAATTTTTAATTTTTGAATTATATATAATTTTAAAAATTAAAAATATATTTTGGATTAAAAAATAAAAAATTAAAAAATATAATTTAAAAAAATGTAAAATCAGAAGCGTATTTTGGGGGCATGCAAGCTACTCTCTAGTAAAATTTAGTATCCATTTATTTAAGTTTTAATACGATCATGCGTATAGTGACTTAGGACTAAATTTGGAAAAAATTGAAGAATAAGTAGTTTTTGCATCCATTGTTGGGTTCTATATGGATCTGAGTTGAAATTAATTTTTTAAATATTTATATTTAACAATTATTTTTTAATTTAAAAATTAAAAATATATAATTAATACAAAAAAATATGAAAAATTAGTCGTACGTAATACATATTTTAGAAGTATTTTATGAAGTTAAATACATATTTTTCAGAATTTATGGTATTTAAACATATTTTTTTAATTTAAAATTATTAAAAAATATATAAATAAATAAATAATAGTATTATGTATTAGATAAAATAGATATAACTTTTGAGGTAATGTGATTTACAAGATTGAGCTTGATCCAGAAGTCACAGCTCTATGTCTAAAAAAGGTAAGTTAACTTAAGTGACATGTGTAAGTTAATTGGTATCTTAAATTATTAACATATTACAACACGATTTTTTTTACAGACTAGAATATTTAGAGAGGGCACTGACAGCTTTGGAGTCTCGACAGCTCTTGTAAGAAAAGTATGAATCCGGATATATTACACATTAGGAAGATATTTATCCGGCGTTAGATGGCTACTAATACGATACTATCTTATATGTAATTTTCTTCAATATTTTTGTAGTTGAATGGTGGATTTATTTTGATTTGTCTGCAAAAAATCATAAGTGGCTAGCTATTCGAATCCTCTTTCAGATGATCTCCTCGAGTGGCCGTGAGTGCAACTGGTCCATCCTCGTCCTCATCCATAGCAAGTAGAGAAAAAGTCAAATACAGAAGCGCCTCAATGACCTTGTATATGTTTACTACAATCTGAGGTTGAGGCTGAAGTACATTCAGGAGGAAGTGGAGCTAAAATACATAGATCTGATTCATAGTGCTTTTGTTGATGATGAGGAAGATCCTATGATCGGATGGCTTGTGGGCCAGTAGTATGAGACAGAGCTTGATGAGTGAGGATTGCTTCCACGACTGGTCAGTTTTGTGGCTAGTTTTATAGCCAGCGAGGCTAAGATCGATGCAGCGCTATGGGCAGAGAGCAATATTTCACGTATCCTTTCAGCTGATTAGCCACAGCCACAGGGGTCACTGGGGAGCTGGTCACCATATGGCTCTTTATTCAAGACATCCTCTTAGAGATATGATCAGAGATGCTTAGACGAGGCCATTATGCTATCTGATTGACTCGGTCAGGAGGGCGACATACATTCTTCTAACATAGCCAGGCAAAGAGGGGGCACAAAGGGAAAGTAGGTAGAAAGTGGCACGAATGATAAACAAGAAGAGTGGCACGAAGGGTAAGCAGGCAGCGAGTGGCACAAAGGGTAAGCAGGCAGCGAGTGGCACAAAGGATAAGCATGCAGCTGCTTAATGCACCAAAAAAGAAAAACAAAAGGCACCAGCAACCCCCATGGAGAGTGTGGAGGAGGAGCCAGTTCACTCAGATTTAGAGATTAGGAGCAGCAGTTTTGGTGGTCATGGATCTACTAGCCAGAGGAGTGGAGGATATGAGACCACCATTTATGAGACACAGCCGCATGGTGGTCTTTGATTCATCGATGAGTTCCAGTTTACGCATGTTACATAGGATAGGAACCACGGTGCATGATTTGGTAGAGCCCGCAAGGATATGATTGCATGTAGAAGGGCTCCTCGAGATCATTTAGAAGGATACATTACAGCTATAGATCACCTTGCATGTGGAGTAGCATCCATAGACGTATCAGGTTTTCAGTCGTATACTAGAATCTTATTATCTGCAGCTATGGGCAACCTATGACCCATATGGATGCGGATATGGATATGGTGTGTCTAAGGCATCTTCCAATGGCTTCTATCCTACGCAGCCTAAAGCATCTTACGGGTCGATTTTGCTGCCGGCTTATTCAGATGGTCTCCTTCACAGCCGTTTTATCAGTCAGAGGACACCTATTTGAGAGTGCTTATAACCCAGAGAGTGTTCCTTACGGAATGAACATACAAGACTATAATGCTGCTTGGTTAAAGGAGTGGGCTGATGTGCCTCCTGACTATGCTAATGATCCGGATATCTATGAAAGGCATTGCCACTCAACGAGATTTTGGATATCAGTATGTATGTTGTACTTTAAATATATGTAATTGATTATATTATTTTATTTTATTTACTTTATTAGTTGATTTTAGGATATTTTATGTTTGCAACATGCAACATTTCACTAATTATTTTATATTTTGTATCACTTTAAAATAACAAGATGCATCATTTAGGTTACACCGGAATCATAGAAACATCAAAAATCATAAAAAAACATCAAATTAGACTTAAAATCATTGAAAAATTTAAAAAAATGATTATCAATTAATTAAACTTAAAAAACTCAAAAAAAGGGTGTGCTGGCTCCGAACCGGCACGCCCAAGCGTACCATGTGTCAGCACGATATTGAACCAGCATCGTACCGACCCGCCCACCAACTGGTATGGGTCCTGATACCGGTTCGGCGAACCTTGACCTATAGCCTATCTTTCTAAGAAATCAGTGACAATGAAAACATAAAGTGCTTTTTAACCTTGACTTCCCTTTCACAGTCTTAGAGGAGTATCAGAAATGAAAAATGTTTGACTTGATGTTCAGGGTCTTAGTGAATATAATGTTGGACAGAAATTTTTCTGGTTGGATGAGAAGCAACGGAGGTTTTCTGTTGAAAAGCTACGGTGGATATTTATTGGCAGAAAAAGATTTTAGGGAAGAAGTAGAGAATTATGAAACTAAGCCATATACAAATAGAAGTTTACATGCAGAAAATAAGCTCAAGATGATTGAGGGGATGTGGAGTCATTTTAACATTGTACAAGGTATAATTTATCTATTACCTGTAATATTTGTTCTAAACAGGTTTTTATATTTTATTTTTGTGAAATTATTGGACAATAGTTCAACTTTTTTAGATACATCGTGGAACATAGTAATTACGCATTTGAGATTTTACTGTTAATTTCAATTTTCTAATGGAAATAGACTTTATTGATGGATCCTCTTGTTCTTACAGATTCAAGATAGAGTGAGAGAACTTCAATCAATAATAAGTTCTGGAGGAGGTGGCCCAGTTCTCAAAGAAAAATGCACAGATATTCATAAGTAAGCAGTATCTACTTTTTTGGTTTTTATGCTAGATAGGGGTAGGGAACCAACTGAAAGATGCTAGCAATGAGGGGTGGAAAGGTCACATATAGAACCCTGAAACCCGACTGTTGTTGGTTTCACTGGAAGTGTAATAATAGGAAAAAGGTGATTCACAATATTTATTGGTTTCATGATATCGATTTGGGGCATTTTTCTTTGCTTGTTTTTATTGAGCTAATTGTTTCCTTCTAGCCACTTCAACCTGCCTCAGCCTGCTGCCACATATGCTTATGCTGAAAATATGATAATAAGCATGCCACCGGTTGTAGCATCTGATCACATCTGTAAAGCTCTTATGTGAAGTTTACACATTTCACTCATGCTCTGGCTTCTGTTATTAATTAGAAAAATCTTCATATGGGTTGCTTCTTTGTAATCTTAAAGAAATGAATTTTATCGAAATAAATATATTATACAGTCTGTCTAACTTTTTATGTAAATAAAAAAACATTCTTTAACTAGAACGCTTGTATCAGATGGACTTCTTCTGAGTGAGCAAGCTGGAAAATTTTGCTTTTCATCAGTGGTTGCATGCGCATTTTGTCTTTCTATGACATAATTTGCTAGGCTAAGTTCATATGTTGATTGACTTAGCACCATGCCTACAGAACCTATGAAATTTTGGTTTAATCCAAAAAATTGGATATATTTATAGTATAATTTGGTTGCCTTAGTTTCTGATACATCAGATGCAACTAGCTAGTTTTTGATATTGATCTAACTTTTGATTCAGAAATAGCTTCTAGAAACCAACTTGTTCTTTAATGCACTGGAAGCACCTAAAAGGGCAAGTGAAAACTAATAACTCTAAGGAAACAAAGGGCCTTCAGATCCCAAAAGGAGGGGAATTTGATACTTTAAATATCTTAAATACATGCCCAGAATAGATATCACCAAGTTAAAGCTCTGAACAACATTGAAATGCCAAAAGGAACTATGAAAGGAAATAAGGGTAATGGAAGGAAGTGGAGTTCTGTGTCAAATTTAATCCAAAAAGGTACCTCAAAGGGTAGTAAGTAGGATGATCAAGAAAGCAAGGGATCATAAATCAAAGCTCTTAGGTGCATAACCAGGAAAAGGAAATTTGCAAAAAATATGCAGGAAGGGTTCAAAATGGAACTTGACAAAACCAGTGAAGTTGCTGACAACCAAGCTGTGAAAAAGGTGACCCAGTGCATGAGGCTCTCACCATTGTAGGCTCTGGAGGGTGTTAGAGGTACGCAGCCTTACCCCATGTGCAGAGAGGCTGTTTTTGTATTTTGTACCCATGACCTTCAGGTTATAATGGAGCAACCTTACTATTGTGCTAAAGCTCTTCCTCTGCTGACAACCAAGCAGTGAACATAGTAAAACATGGCTTATCTTTGAAGATATAGCAATTTTTAGACAGCAAATCTAGTTTTTAATGTCATGAAATTTAGGGCAGAAGTGTTGGAGTGAGTGCATTGTTTGATTGGTCTTGTAGCTAAATTTGATTGTTACAAATGATTCACACCATATGAGCAACACACTGCAATATGGAGGTCTAAGTTCTAATCTCGAAACATAAATGCTGGAGCGAATACACTATCTAATTGGGCCATGAAACTAAATATTTTGTTATATATGGCTCACATCCTCAAGCAAATGCCATAATAAATTTGTTAAAACCATGCTATCAGCACCAAGCCTTGCTCCAGTAAGATGGGTCAGCTATGGAGCACAATTCTACCAAAGGCTTAGAAGCAAGATCAAGTGTCTACCATTTGGAACCATACTTGAAGTCCACGTTCAGACTCATAATATTACATTTGAGGCATCACAGAATTCACATATTTTTTGTTGCATATTACAATAGATTGGGTCACTAAACATTCATCTCTCTCCTGCCACTCAATGAAATCTTCATGAAGCATTTAAAAAAGATCATTTGTTCTCAGGGAATTAAGGTTAGTTGACCTGTTACACATGGATTAGGTCCTAAGGTATACAATAGGAGGAACACAAGGAAGTAAAAAAATTTCTTAATGGTGATATACAGGCGGTCAATATCGCTGAGTGCGGGAAAGGGAACACTGTCAGTGAATGACAAAGCTGCTATGCTGTTGGAAGGCATGGTCAGGTAGGATCCCTTTTATATCTTGTATGTATATGTAGTTTGATGCTCTCTTTATCATAACATGTAGTCAGTTGTCCATCTATGAAAGTTTAAATACTTTGTATTTCATGGATACTGAAGAATGCAGAGTGCTTTGGTAGTGATGATTGCTCTATACTGTACTGTATTTATTTTGCTTTCATCAAACAGGAAAATCCTTTATCACTGTTTCAAGAGATGTCTTGTTCGCTTATATGTGATGATTATTTCTTTATTTTCTTTAGTAATTAGTGCTTTAGTTAGCTTTATATTACACGATCAGTATGCAAAGTAGAGACAATACCATAATCATTTATTATATTACTCTAAACAAATTGCAATACTAAAGGAATATAGAAACTTCAAGAGACATGTACTTGGTGAGTCAACCTCTTATTGCCTTTGGAATTGTTGAGTTCTTAACTATGATCTATTTCTATTTTACGTGGAGTTTCTACAACTGTGCTCGATATGGAGTACAAAAGTAAATTGACAAGGATTACAGTTGTAAGATTGTAAACAGGTTTAGGTTGAATGTTCTCTACGGTTTGTTGTTGAAATCTTTATTTTGGAGATACATGCATTTGAGCTGACAAGGGTCACCGTTTCTAATAATTAAGCTCTGTGTGTACACAGACCCGATATGCATACTTTCTCATGTTGACATACTCAATGACAAACCAATCGGGTCTTTTCATACCTGCTCCAAAGTACTCATTTATGGTCTACCATTTTCTGATGTCACACTATCATATAATATTTGAATTGCTTTAAAATTTGGCCTTAATTTTGTTGGCATTCTGTCTGGTGTTGATTTTGCATCACTCGATGCATCACCCTCCAGTCAGATGAAGTTCTTGTCTGATGGAGCGGACATCAAGCCAGGCTTAAATTCTTCATCTTCAATTGTGTTTCCTGTTTCAATTGTGATTAGACAAGTTGCCTAACCATTGCTGTTTACCACATCCCAGTTGGACCTTTGACTATAATCTGGTGTTGAGGTGAAATATCGAGCAATGTCATACAACTGTTGCTGATTACTTTTCTGCCGATGTCTTTTTAGATCTGGGCATTTTCTTGTTATTCTTTTCATTCATTCTAATAATAAATTTGTTGGGACACTCTGTTGCCAATCCAATTTTCTGTATTTTATGTTTATATATGCATATTGATATTACTCACTATTATTTTTAGAAATATAAGTTGGTACAATTTATTTGATACATTCTTCCCCTGGCAAAGTTGCTGATGTTTTGACCAGACTATCATTGGGAGACTGATTCATGAATTAGGCAACAGTTAGTGGATTTAAATTTATGGGACAAATATAAACGTTGCATTAACTGAAACTTATCTTACAAGGTTGAATTTGTAACTAGCAAGGACTACTATAGTAGGCAGTAAACCTATAACTGTGACAAGAAAAGTATAAAAAATTCAATTAGTTAGATGGAAACAAATGTTGTATTAACTGAAACTTGTACTATAGGGTTGAAATTGTAACTGTGGCAAAGGATACCTACTATGCAGAAAACCCCTAACATAAAAGGAAACAAGCATTACTATATAGAGAACCAGTTGTAAATGCCAGCAAGGACTTTGGGCATACTATTCCAACGAGCCTTTGCAAGGACAGAGAAGTTAGCCAGCACATACAGTGGTCTCAGTCTTTCTTTTTTTCCTTTTTCTTAGCCTTACCATAGAGCAAAATTCCACTTTAATTTGCAAAACCTTAAGCAAAGTCCAGAGTCCAATTCTTCACCCCTTCCCCTTGGGTCCACTGTCTGATCGTCTGCTAAATAAATTTCTAGTTAAGATAATGCCTGCCCTGTGCATTTAATAGAGCATATAATTCATTTAAAAAGACTGCCTTTTGTCATCTATTATGCAACATGTCTTTCAAAGTAAAATCAAAATAATAGTAAAAAGGAACTTGTTAATTCAAATTATATATATATGTGTGACTGCATGCGTGTGTAAGTGGGTATGTATGGGTTTGTAATTTTGCTTAGCTGAAGTTAACAGACTTTAGACTCTTGTCCTTGGCACTGGATTTTAAAATCATATTGCTGGATGTTTTGGTTGGCATTGCTAGAGTTCAGTGATGTTTATCAGAACTTGTGCCTTGTGGCATTTGCCTGAATGGAGGCAATCATTCTTATAGATTCTGCTTCATTTTTTAGTGGAAAATGACTCCCATATTAAGGAGGCAATCATTCTTATAGATTCTTCTACTTTTTTTAGTGGAAAAGGACTCCCATATAATAATTAAGTGATCTTTAACATCAAATGTACATGCATATGCACCAAAATGCATTGATAACCAAACCACTTACCAAATCTGTCAGCATATTAAATAACATTTACATCAAACATGAGTCAGACAACTGCATGGACATGCACTTGCACCAAACTATTAGATGCACTCCCCTTTAGTTTTTGTTGCTTTTACCATCATCTATGAGTTTATGACATTCAAACATCAGAGTTGATAATTGTTTTTGAAAAGTACAATTATTAGCTCTGATGTTTTGCCATAAACTGATGGATGATAGTAATAGCAAATAAGCTTTTCAAAAAAGACATTCAAACATCAGAGTGAATAATTGTTGACCTTGCCTAATTACTATAGGGAATACCTGAAAATAGATGTTGAATTTTGATGTCTATATTTTATAAAATAGCTGTATTTTTTTTAAATTGATGATAATGAATATATAATTATCTCCGTGTGCTGCACGTGTTTCTGCTTTTGCAAGGAAGAGGGATAAGGAAGGTTTAAAAATTAAAACTCATAAGAAAAATCAAGTTCAGTCAATCTGTTAGTTTTATCATTTTTTATGTATGCAGAATTATTGGTGGAACATCAAAATAATTTCTTTTGCATGCTCAGGTAAATCACAGATTGTTATTTATGTTGTTAGTAAATAAGGGGTATCATGAATAATTAAAGTTGAATGGACAACTGGGGTATATACATCTAGCCTTAGCTGCATGCAAGGAGGGCAGGAAAGAAAAGGAAAATCTTTGATGCATTACTCTTTTTTTAACAACTTAAATTCTGTTATTGTTGTATCTGTCCCAAAAGGGTATTCACTGTACAGTAATTTTGATTTTGAAACAGGAAATTTTTGATGCCCATTGAGTGTGTACCGTTCCATGAAATAGTTTGCTTCAAACATGTTGATGTTCTACAGTCAGTAAGTATCCATACTCATGTTCTTCTATAAATAGGGTTCTTTTTATTGGTCTCTATGTTATTGGCATCTTAATTTCTTTATGACTTGCACATATAGATATCTAAATCACTTATCTTTACTTTAATTTAATTTATTTGGCCTAGCTTTATTTCATGAAATGCCATCATTGTTGTCAACTTGTCATAATGTCTTTCTTCAACTAAAATTTTCATTTGTCATATAATTATCCTTTTAATTTTCTAATGTGATAAGTACACCAGAATGGAGAGCAATGATAGTCTATGGAACTTCTATTGCAAAACTAAGAAGCTCATAGGGAGTCCACGAGAGCACAATAAATAATGGCGAGTAGAGATTCTTGAAGCTTAGCCTGTCATTGTCGTTGACCCTCTTCGTTGTAATCCGATATCTTAATCTCATTTGCCATGTTTTCAGCCCCAATCGAGACACTGACCCAGCTAAGGACTGGTCACCAAGTCAACTAATCGGATTAGTGATATTGATTATTAAATAACTAAAATAATTATAGGAAATAAAAGATATATATTCTATACATGTTTCTTAAATTTCTATTAGTGAATTAAGAGATTAAGCTCGAATTTGGTCAACAAAGATTTCATATGAGTCATTCTCAATGAATATGGAGAAGTGAAATATAGTAGTATTTTTTTTTTTTGCCAGTTTGGGATGAGCTTGGGCGTGAGACATCTAGTCCAACTTGAAATACTCCACTAAACTGGCAGCCCAACTTTTTGAACCCAAACATTATTGAAACATGTATAATAATATCGGTAAAGTTCGCTGAACGAGTACCAGGGCTCGTACTGGCCGATGATTGATTCGGTAATACTGAAACAGGGGGAGGGAGGGTGGGAGGGAGAAAAAGAGAGAGATAGAGAGAGAGAGGGAGGGGGAGAGGAAGAAGAGAGGGAGGGAGAGAGAGAAGCTGAGGAGCCTTGAATCGTCGACTGGGAGCTTCAGGAGCTCCAGATCCAATGATGGGACCAAGATAGATAGGGTGAGAGAGGGTGTGAGAGAGAGAGGCAGAGAATCTTCGAGTTGTATACTAGGAGCTTTGACAGCTTCGGATCTAGCAACGGGACCGCGAAAGGGGGGGAGAGACTCACTTGTAAGGAAGGTCATCATTGCCATCGTTATACATCATCTTCGTCAACTCTACAGGAATGACAAGTTTCCAATGCAAAGCTTTGAGCAGGGGAGCTATGAATAGGGGCTGAGGAGAGATTAGGGCTTCGAAGGGCCGCCTCTTATAATCAAAACGGATCAGCTAAACCATGATGGTACCCAACTGGTCCGATTTGGTACACCTTGAACCATCCAGTTCGGTGTGCTCCGAATCAGCCGATTTGGTATGGTCTGGTAGGCCCTGAATATAGGTGAATGGTATTGAAGGGTTGGAGTCCAACCTTTGATGTAACTTGACTTGCATTATTGTACCATATCAAATAGGTAGTGTGTACCTGGAGAGGATCCAAATAAGAGCTTCCCTTCCTATTGAAGTTCCCCTTTTCCTCTCCATTGTAGGCCATTTGTATAACCAAGAAAAGGGCCGTGAATCTTGAGACCATGGGAATTAGGCTTGGGTGGTAGTTTACATGTTTGGCTCATGAACTACATATAGGAAGGGTGTCACTTCTCTCTCAACCTTCTACTTTGTTTGTTCAGAAGCAGATTGCGTGCATAGCAGTTTTGCTTTTGGTTTTGCTTTCTTTTTTCCAAAAAGGTTCTATACAGAAGGACCAAACCACAGACTTTACAAAGAAATAGGGGTGAAGACAAGGACAAAATAATCTTATAAGCATCGGTTTAGTAATGGCTAGTTGAAACTTGCCTGTATTGCTGGTTGAGGAACACCCAGCCTGTTTAAAGGAAGTGGACTAGCCAATAAGCTGGTTCACCTATCCAACTGGTCAATTTGTTTTGGCTCTGGTAACATCTATTAGCATATTGTCATGGATGATGGATCTCAATAAGTCAATTCTAGGCCACTTTCTATTCACATGGTTGAGGAAGAAATGTGACCTTGCCTTGACACTAGCATCAATTATTCGTGCTTGTTTGTGCAGTGTCAACCAACCGAGTTGCTGCAGGGGCTTGACTAATACTAGGTGAAATGTACAAGTGTAAAGGGAAATTAGACATTTGGTGAACAGTGTGTGCATGCCTATTTGTATCTGTACACGTGCACATGCATGTAGTACAGCACTCACTATCTAGAAACTCACAACCCAAACCACGACAGTGACCATCAAGCCTTGTCTTAACTATTTGGAATTGAATATTTTAGATATAAAGAATATTCCTAATGGTAATATAATAACATCTATTGCAATAATGCGATAACTATAACCAGTGAACACCTGTTCCACCTATTTAAATATACTTCTTATTCTTCAGTTTTTCCCCTTTTTGGCAGATATTCCTCTCCATTCATTTCTACTACGGGCCAGACATTATTAAAAAATAATTTAAAATTTGCCCCCCTTATAGATGAACAATTGCTGTCTGTCCTTTCAATGTTCCTGAAGATCAGATTATGAAATTTGTAACTTCTATAATATAAGAAAGTTCCTTATTGTACCTAGGCTTTAATTGGAGATCCAAGGAGAACAATTCAGGTTGATCTTCTGAAGTCCCCAACTTATCTTCAGTGCAGATGCTGCAGCAGACGTGGGAATGTCTTATCATCGTCCATGCATGATACCTCAATTATGTAAGCAATTTGCCCTTATTTTATAAGCACTCATGTATCATATTTAGTCGATATCAAGTAATTCATGCCACATTACTGAAATTTGACATTCACCATAGAAATATGACCAACACAGTGAATTTTAATTGCTACCAGTCATTTTGGAAATAGAAACTCAAAGTTCTATTGCAGTTTCAAGTTTCCAGCTTCTAGTGAGATGTATGCAACTGTCACTTTAGCAACAGAATCCTTTTAAGGAAATGATTTAGGTTGCAATATAAAGCACTCGCTGCATAAAGTTGATGGTCCCATGCCCTGTGTATTGGTACTCATCCTGCCTCCTCATCTGCTGGATCAGTGCAATTCAAGGTGGTTCCTGGGACTATGACGCATGTCCCCATCCACCCATCTGATTACTCTTGCAGTCGCACCGTATTGCAACCTAACTCAATTCCCATATAAAAGCTTCATAATGCCAACTACTATATGTGATCTGAAAATGTTAAAATATTTGGTTGCAGTTACAGTCTTGCCCAAGAGTATGGTGACATCATCAATCTCCCTGATTGGTACCAATCTTTCAAGGCAACAGTCAGTGCTGGCACTAAAACCAAACGTAAATTGCAGCATTCACCAGCATCAAAAAAAGTTAAAGCCACACCTTCAGAGAGTGAAGCTACAATTCAGTATCCTCCAGGTGTCTTGTTTTTCTTGTAATTCCAGCAACTGATGAGACACCAAATCATGCAGTAATATCTAGGGTATACAGTTCATGCATCAGGTCATCTTGGACTTCTGCCATAAATGTTGCTTAAATGGGTTATATTAGAATGTGTTTATGATTTGCTAAGAACTTGTCTGTGATTGTGATGCATGCAAACCTAGCTGCTTTGGAGCTGGTATTTTTGGGAAATGTCTCTACATTATATTTCCATCCTAGAATAATATAATTCACTATCAGTAGTAATCTGAATCTGCTTATATACGGGCTTGTGGCCCCTTTTGTAGGACTCTAATTGACTATTGATCTTATTCCCTTGTGGTCCTTAACTTGAGTTCTTTCAGAGCAAGGTTTTGCAGAGCAGTTACGGAGCTCCAAATTACAGGGCTTATTCGGATGCCGAGCAAGAGAAGACCAGATTTTGTACAAAGAGTTGCATTTGGTCTCTAAGCCGTTGAAGCAATGCAAATGGTCGGCAACATATGAAATTGAATACTGGCACCAGAATCTAACTATTACATTTATAGCAGGGCGTTTTCATCTTATTTGCTGTAAAGTCGATGTCCAGTCAGCTTTTGCCATTATATGGATATAAAGATAATGTGGGTCTCAATTTCCAGGATTCAAATACATTTTTTGCTTTTGTGACTGCAGGTACTAGATTTAATTTGGGGCCTTCCTAATGCTATGATCTAAATTAAAATCTTTTTCTTTGCTGTCAGCTTATCCTAATAATCAGTGAATGTAGACCTAGTGAAGCTGGAGAAGAAATTCTCTTGCCAAGAAAATATGACATCCGCCAGGGATTTTGCTGCACCAATTTACCAATAAGTTCCCAAACAATGCATAAAATAGAAGAACGCGGTCGTTTTTGCCCTTATATTTGACAATCATGTAAGCAATTTGCCCTTAAGCGACTAGGCGATGGCAGAGATAACCGAACTGACTAAACTTGCTGTTCTTCTGAAGGACGTTTCATTATCTTCAACGCATGACAAAGTTTCCTGAAGACGGGACAAATCCAAGGTGTTCTCGGACAAGAACACCTATCAGTTCCCCAAGGATGCTGGTGTGGGATCTGCTGGAGAAGGTCAGAAGTGTTCAATTGGCTTGGTTTATCATAATACCCTGTTAACAGCAAATAATCTATAAGGATGTTGGAATGCTCCGGAGAGATGCTCTCTATGTGATGATGCCCAAGAACCAGAGCATCACCACTTCCTCCAACGTACACGTGCTAAAAGAGTTTGGGATCACCTACTTCCATCCCATCACAATTGCTGGTTGCCGGGATAGCTGGATTAAGCCACCCAGTCTCTCAAATCTTCCACGATAGGATGGAAGAAACCGAAGGGTATTTAGATTCGTCTCTGGGGCTCCGATACTAGCATCATGCAGGTTCAAGAAGTTGAAAGACAAACCTTTTAAATGCTGACATCAAAAGCCAACTGTTTCACACTTCTTGAATTGCGGTAAGAACTACAATGTAGGATGCATAGCAACGAATTACCAAGGATTAGTTAGCTGGTGGCTAGAGTTTTGACTCGTCCAGACCTTTCCTTTATCAGGATGAAACAATGGATGTTTTTTTTTTTTTAAAAAAAAAGATTGAAGTTTCTTTTCCGCAAAAATATCAGACAAGCATGTGCGATACTGGGATGCCGGAAATTATGCAACATTAAAATTTGCAGCACAACTAAAAAGAAGCAAGCAGCTCCGAGATCACAACGTTAAGGCCTGGACAAGAATCGAAAGCAATCTCGGTAGATTGTCTTACAAGATAGTAGGCACCTGAGATGCTAGTTTCAGCTGCAACTCCTTCATCTTTGAGCATAGCTCCACCTTCTGCTCCTTGTAGCTCTGAAGCAAAAAGTCCTTACCTTCAATCACTTCTTTTAGTTCTCCAACTTCCCTCTTGAGCATCTCAACCCTCTCTCCACCGTCTCTCACATTCTCCCCACCAACACAGTGCAACTCCACATCACCCATGCTGTCAGGATATCCATTAACCTGACCACTGATAGCTTCTGATCGCCAACTTCTGGTGGTCACAGGTTTTTCCAGAGTGCCTGCCTCTGCAACACAGTGATCAGCAATGGCCTTTCTTAGCCGTTGGATTTCCCTTTCTGCATCAAATAAGTCCCTGTTTGCATAATCAAGCTGGGACTGCAAATTTGCCGAGTGGGTCATTTGGATGCTTAGAGAATTCTGTAGGTCTGTGATCTGGGCCTGCATCTCCATTATCATTTCATCCCGTCTCTTGAGCTGCTGCCGTAGCTTTTGTATCACCTCTCGTCTGCTGTAGATGTCTGATCCAGATTCCGAGACGCAGGGAGAGTCCGAACTGTTTGAGTGGTGTAAGGGCCTCTGAGGCAGCTCTAGACGATCAGGTGAAGATGCCCACATAACCCCGGTACCATCTTTATTTGAATCTGCTGCAGGGATCTTTACTAGTGGGAGGGAAACATCTGTATCTTTTGACAATGGACTAGCTGGGGGCCGCTTAATATCCAGTGCACCATCTGAGATCCCTGCATCATTAATATTGGCATTTAAACCGCAAAATTATACTGGTGCAAGCCAGAGAGTTTTTCTATTTCCCTTTAAGTTTCTTTTTACCTTTCGGGCTAAGTGTTCAAGAAACTGAGTTGCAATACCATACAAGACCAGGAGAACAAAATAAACCAATTTCTTCTCTATTGACAATATATATGCCAGATTGCAAATCCATACTATAGACTACAGATAAAACTGTGATCTCAGTTCTTGAGAAAAGAGAAGATTATCAGCTCAACCATCACAGAACTCCCAAATCATGTAGGTTTTCATAATAATGCAAAAACTTGAAAAACCAAGGAACTCTGAGAGGTTAAAGAAAAAAAAAGCTCATCAAACCAAGGATGCATGCCTGAGTGACAGCTCAACCATACTGATGCTCTTTGCCAGGTAGTCAGCATCGAAAGGCTTGTTGTCAAGCTTGAGCTTGTTGCTCTTAGTAATACATTGTTTGCAGCTCTCGGTACCCAGTTCAGCTAGTTTAAATTTGGAAAAAGAAGACATGCTCTAAAGATCTACATTAATTAGTGTATCTAATATGATCCTGAAGATCAGGAGAATGTTAACAAATACAAAGATATATAGAGAGATAAACAGCAGTGCACTATCATGCAATCAAACTTAGGAGTTTGTCATTGTCAATGTCATTGCCCAAGCCTTTTTTATCCTATCAAATATGAGGTTGACTATAAAGCAGAAGTATGAGAAGGCTCTATGGAAGGTCGAGCACAACTGACTGCCAGCCTAACTTTGGTGCTTTATTGGATCAGTGCCTTGTTCCTAGCAAAGGCGAATTTAGGCAAGAAAGGGACCCGCAATGAAATCTATCTGGCTTAGTTGCCAGGTGAGAAGATGTATCATATGTGTTGCAGTTAAGCGCCTGCAGCAAAAGAGAAAACCTCCATTTTGAACATAAGAATAGGATGATGACTTTAATATAAGAGTTGTGTTCATCTCAAATGCATAAAGGAGCCAAATAGCTAAATGAAACAGTCCCAAAAGCTTGAGAGTAATATCATGGAATTGTGGGAGAAGTTGGTAAATTGAAGAACTAAGAAAAGTACCAATGACTGGAGAGAACCAATTCAGCTTCATTTCAGAGAGGTCCACATTGATGTGATATAGTCATTCAAGCAACTAGGTCAAAATCTATAGAGCAATAAGGAAGGACGTGGACATGGTTATTATCTGAAAATCAAGCTCATGATATACTATCAAGAGATTTTATTTAAAGGGCACTGAGAAAGAGGGCATGGCCAATGAACCTATCAATTGTGTTATAAGGCATGCACATAGAATCAACGACGATGATATGAAAGTGCCTAACAGAAAGATCAGGGAGTTTCTGGTGGAAGTGGTCCTTCACTAAACGTCAGTTTTAACCAGCAAGATGTCCCCCACCCCCCGGCTTTAACTTTCTATATTCATCCTAATATACAAAAAATTCGAATTTCATAATTAACATCCTAGTACACACCAAAATAGAAATTCTATTGTCTAGATTTGACCAAATTGACAAGCAAGAAAGAAATTTTATGCTGCAATGCTAAAGCAATTAAATGAATTTGAAATAAAATATAAGCAAAAACACTTGTTGGTTGTTGAATTTGAACTCTATATAAGTGACAATGTTAAACAAGACCAGCAAACATGGAGCTACCTCTAGGCATAGCAAATGCCCATCTGCAGAAAGAATTTTGAAATAGCCAATTGTCCATGGGATTCAATGAAGAGGTTACATGATTGATGTAATTACATGCTAGAATGATCTCGATTAGGAAAGATATATCAACTAGTCATTTGATTTAGGTGTCACCTAGATGTTACAAAGGCTTATTTGTAGGACTTATTTAAAAAAAAAAAAAACCTAAATGAACTGAATTTTCAGCCTCTAGCATAAATGCTTTATATAAATAGTCAAAATGCACTCTCCAACTGCAGCATTCATTCCTTAATTCACTTTTTCTCTGTCATTTTTCATTTAGTTATAAGATTGGAAAATACTAAACAAATTTATGGGGGTACAATTCTTGCTTTTTCTCCTTAAATTTTCTTCTTTGATAAAAAGCATGCAGATTACTTGAGTCATATTTCTTCCTCTTTACTATGAACCAAAAAAAAAATTTCTACTAGTCTCATGCTCCAATGTAGTTATGAAACCAAGGGGAACTTTGAGGCATATGGGAGGGGTGTACTGATGTGGAACAGACTCTGGTCATCAAATTGATGCACCAAAGTCCAATCCATTTTTATCACTATTAGCAAGCTACCTGATGCATATTTCATTGCTCTATGATGATTTCATACTAATTGAAACATTCAATTACAAGTTTGATATAGAGGACCATGGTCTAACTCAACAGTTTGGATCACAATTTGGTCCAAAGTAGATATAATGCAGGGATGAATCTCCCATTCTCCTCCAATGTCCTAGCATCACTATCCTGGTACAAAATCAATATATAGTTTTTTAATTATGAGAATAATTCACATTGATTCAGAATGCGAAGTGTCTTTAGATTTTGAGAAGATTTACATAAGCTACCAAAAGAAGCGTCTAGGCATTGATAGATTTTCTAAGTAGTGATTTATCATGGTAATTTCCAAACACTTTTCCTCTCTTAATGACGATTTCTCTTAGGTCTCTTTCTTCACTAGAGTTAGAGACAATGAACAGCAGTGGTATATACTAAATAGTTTCAGTGGCCTAAACTATTTTAGAGTTTAAAAATTAAAAAAATAAATTCCACAGAAAGAGAAAAAGAAAATTAATACAAGTTAGGAAAACATAACACTCAACAGTTTAAAGTCATCAATTTTTATTAGTTCAGGGTCATGGTCCGAAGTGCTGCAGTATGAGGACGTATTGGCCATGTAGTGACATGGTACAGTGGTATGCTCCTGTATGCACTCATTGTTTGCTGTTACGGTGATGACACATGGTACATACTCATACAAACCACAGTATCACACGCTACAAGACAATATGTACTGCAGTATGGTTGGTTAGTCAAACACTGGTCAAGATCTTGTGGTCCAGCCATCTACACTTATCTCAAAAATAACAAATTTTTATACCTTTTAGAACATATAAAATTTTTTATGAGTATCAGGATATTATGGGCCAGCCATTTATGTTTATGTCAAACAACAAGCTGGTTGTTTACATTGGTCAAGATCTCATGGGTTGCATTTATCTCAAAAATATATATATATTTTTTACCTTTTAGAAACCATTTACATTTATGTCAAAAATAACAATTTTTTATCCCTTTTAGAACATGTGCATGTTTTTCAGTTTTTTGTTATACTTCATAAAATGTAAGCAATATTCACAACATCTTGCTTAGTTTCTACAACAAAAGACTAGTGTAGGAATGTTCGAATCCTTTAAAATCTTACGAACATGTGCTTTCAATTTACACAAATATAATAAAATTTTCGCATATGTGTGTTTCAGTATTTGGTGATATTTCATGAAATGCAAGCAAGGTTTATAAGATCTTGCTTATTTTATATAACAACAGAAGACTAGTGTAGAAATGTTTAAATCCCTTAAACTTTCCTGTAACCTGATATATGTCCTTTCAATTTTACAGAAACATAATAGAATTTGAATTTTCCATGCAATACTGCTTATAATGGACTCCGTTTGTCAACATCAATTAGAATATATCAAGAATTAGCCTCATGCAGAGGATTTTAACCTTACAAAATAGTTTTCACGAGGACCAATACAACTAGCTGAAACTGCTGTAACTCAAACAGATAAATATTACTTCTGATCAAGATCCCAAACCATGGATATATTCATCTTTTATATGGGCAGCCTACTCTAACAATGCAAGATTGTTAAAATCCATATTGACAATATTTGTCCAGATTTGCCTTTGATCTTTCCTCACCATCCTTGACTTTCAACAAAAGTTTGATCCCTCACTTTCCAATCCTTTCACCCATTACAAATCAACTGTCCAGTACTTCATCACTCCTCTTTGTTGCAAGCTACCTCCTTTATCAGAGCACTTTTATTCAACTAAGTTCTTACAGCTTATAGCCAAATAGTATAAAGTATGCACTTCCCCAGTCCAATCTTTGAATGCTAATCAAATTATCAAAGTGCTCTTTAAATCTTCGTTGCACAAGCACATATAGTTCCAGCTAATTTTCCACTAATAATCCTAAACAATTGCAACTCCAATGCCTCCATTGATGTCCGCAGCTATTCTTCCTGTTTTTACCGTACAGCCTAGTCAATATGCTAATCCATATCTCATTCATATTATGTTTGTAGGATTGTATGGCACATTTGTTGTTCAATATTCTAAACCCCACAACTTTTGTTAGTTACCAGACTCTGCTTTCTCTCCGTAGTCAATGGGCTACACCATGTGAGGTAGCCCTCCTCCAAATATCCCTAATCCCCTAAACCCTGGTGAAGGCAGGATTCAATCCTAGGTCATTTGGTACAACTGCCAAAGACTTTACCAGCTTGGGGAGTTGGCACCTTCAGTTATCATACTCATTTTGCTACATGCCAAAGGCATATTGCAACCACTTGAAGCAACCGTCTATTCTATTCATTCCATTAATCCATTCTAATTTTGCTAGATGTATCTTCATCTACCAACTATTACCATATACAGGAAACTACAATGCCAAATAATTTCTATACAATGGTATTATAATTGTTTGAAACTTCATGTATTCTTATGCATGCATCCCGCCTAGTTCTTTTATTCATACATGGATAATCTAGGCTTGATCCCACAAAAACCTAACAGTATTAAAAGTACAAGCATGTATTTTGAACTTAAAAAATTCCGCATTGGGCTAAAACATATCAAGAAACTGTTGTAATACCCACACATACTCAACATGAAGTGGTTGCTATACTGTATAAATAAAAAATATAACAAATATGAACTCGTCGGTTTACCACTATACTGGGAGGGCAGCTATCTGCAAAATTAAGGCAATACATACATGCAGATCTAAATGCGAGGATTGCATGTTTTGTTTTTGATAGCTTATTTAGATACACATAACACTAAGTTCAAGGCAGCACACCTGAGAGGCAGTGGTAGCATCCATCCTCATCCTGAGTATAGCAATACAATTTTGAATGTAACTGGCAAGCTCCTGGCGTTCTTTTGGCTATATATTTTCCATTCTCTGAGTAAATTACAATTTAAACAGTTAACCAGGAGAGGAGCACATGCTATTGAAAGTTAGTCTATTAAATGAAGATGATGATACCCTTTGCATTATTGAAATTCTTTGACTGCTTAGTGTCAAATATCTGCTTCAGCTTGCAGCCAAGCCTGATTGATAGTGTGCTAAGCAAGGCACCACCTGCAATTATGACCCAATTTGGTCCTTCCCCTTGCACATGCTTCACTTTTTGAGCTCTTTGTATGGCCGCATTTGCTTTTGGTTTCATTGTAAGAAACAGCTGAGTGTTTGAGGAACACTGTCTAGAATTTAAAGCTGGCAGACACATCATACTAGTTAAAAAGCCGATCTTTTGAGGTGGCAAGGAGAGCGAAGATTGTACGCAATCTAAAACACAAAGTGTATTGTAAATATTTGGGTCTTTGATGACAGCAGAAAATCAGTCACTTTCCAAGAAATACTCTGTTTTCTTTATTGAAATATGAAAAGCTTATAAGAATTACAAACCAAAATAAAAAGTTAAACAGAGAACAGAAATCAACCTTTAGAAACCAAGTAGATGCAGCAGTCTGACTGGATTAATGGTTATAAAGCTTCGCTAGTCTAGGGTAGTGAAATTATAATTTGACAAAAGTATTGAGTAACAAACATCATATAAGAAAAAGGAGGAAAAAGAGGGGAAGAAATAAACACTAACATTTGATATTAATTTGAACTCAATTAGAACCAGTTCACAACAAAACTTTTCGAAGTGTTCATACAACAAGCACTAACCGCTACTATTAATTCTCAAACATTTCTCTTAGACACTCTACATCCAATTCCTTATTTCCTTAACAAACCCTAGCATTCCCTACCTCCAACATAATCAAAAACTAAAGCACCCAAAAAGAAAATTAGGAAATCATTTGAATCATTCCACGCATTCCGAAACCCTAGAAATCTTTATCAAATTAATAGAGTCCCAAAAAAGATTGATAAAAATCCATAAAAAATAAGGAAACAACTAATCAAGTGATCGGTAGCCGAAGAATACAAAAAAAAAAGAAAAGAACTGACCTCATTCATCATTTGGTACCGGCGGTGGGATTCCGATCTTTCTCGCAGCCAAACCTTGAAATTTTAATCTAATTAATAGAGTCACAGAAAAGATCGCTAAAAATCGATAAAAAATAAGGAGAAAAAGGAAAGAACTGATCGAGTGATCAGTAGCCGAAGAATACTAACAAAAGAAGTGACCTCATTCATCATTTGGTACCGGCGGTGGGCTTCCGATCTCTCTCGCAGCCAAACCCCATCCCGGGAAAAAAAAACGAAGCGAACCACCGGAAGCTTCTCTCCAACACTTGCTCTTCTTCGTTTCTTTATTTCTTTCTTCGATCTTTTTTCTTCTTCCTTCCCCTCTCGCTTTGCTTTCTTTATTTATTTTTAATTTCTCATCATCATCTCTGAAGGAAGAGAAATAGGGAGGGAAGGAAGAACCCTTTCTTTTTGGCGTTCGATTTGGCGGCTTCGGGTACGGAGCTCCCAAGTCCCAAATCCCCTCGAATGCGGGGCGAAGCCACCGACACGTGTGCGTCTCCGTCCGTGCCCTAGCCTTGGTTTTTGCCGGTAGACGCCAGACGGGAGGCGGGAACTCCGGTGGGCGGGTGGAGGTGGTCGCCGGTGCCCCTTGTTGCTATCCCGCATTAATTAATTACTTCACTTTTTCTAAAAAAAGAAAAAAAGAAAAAAAGGTTTGATATTCCGACGGACACTGTTAGGTGAAATGGAGCGGCCTACGTGGCATTTTTCCGTGCTCCGCTGGGACCGCTTTAAACCATTTTAAAACAGTCAAGAGTGATTGGTGCAGCATATGGTCCGGCTGGTTGTGGTTGTAATGTAACCAAGCCTAAGCGGTAGCTACAGTGAGGACTGAGGAGCGCCTCCGAGCGTCGGTATCTCACTCGGTTTTATGCAGATATAAGTTCATCTCATATAAGTTGGGTTTTAAAGAGTGACAGATATCATAAAAGATGATAAATGAAATGTCCTGTCACAAAATTAACTTCTTTATACTTGTCAACAAATCATGTTTTTCCCTTTCTTTTCTTTTTGGGAGAGGAGGTGGTCTAGCAAAGAGCTAGAGCAAGCGAGCAGGCACCATATACCTTCAATCTACCTAAGATGTATTTCATAGGACATAGTAAGTTTAACGCTTTTATGTAACACCGATGCCTAACATTTCATGCCAATCATTTACACCGGCTGATCAAACTTAGGTACATTTTATTTTGACTAATAGAGTTTGTTGCCTCATAAAGGACTTTAGAAAAGACGGCCTAATTGTCAAGTTTGTGGCTCGCTTCTTAATCAAATAGTGTTAGAACACATGATATAGCTTCTTTGGTTGAAATAGCATTTGCTGATCAAAGTTTAATATTGAAGATCAAAAGGTTGGGCCCAAAGCTTGGTTACAAAAAAAGTTTTTACAATATCTGACGCTAAGTGGAAGAGCCAGGTTAGAAAGGATTGCAAAATTTCTATGTTTTTAATAAGTCAAATATATACATCTATAAGCACTGAAATATAATAAGCAGGAAAGTACACTCAAGGGTGGAAGTATTTTTGCCTTGCATTGAAGATTGAGGTTACACAAGATCAGCCAACAATAGATCATCACATACTTATAAACAAAATAAAAACTAGATAATCGACAGGAATAGGTAAATAAGCTACAAATGCAAAGCATATTCATATATTGTATTAAAAAAATCAAACTATGATAAATACTCTTGGAGTATGGATAGAAGCAGCAAATATAAAGCATATTCATATGTTGGTGCACAATATGAGGTAAATGCCACCATAATCAGCACCATATGAAACATGAGTAAAAAAATAGAATATTTAAATCACAAACTAATATATGTCACTAAGAAAATCAATACATTTCTAAGAAGAGAGAGAAATAGATGCTTTTACACACAAAAAAAAAGAAAACAGAAAAACTGACACGTAATGCTCCAGGATTCTTTCCCATGCTTTCTTCATGAACCCTTGCTCACACCCTTCTCTACAACTTAACCACCCCTCAAATCTGTTGACCATATTTTCACAACAAAACACATGCACCTACCTTTCTACAGACATCTGTTTAAGGAGATGATCAGGATTCTTTGACAGGAGGGAACCCTTAGGCGCTTAGATCTGCTATCCACACTTGCATGCCCTGCTAAATCACAGGAAAGACACATAACAAATGAGCACCTATTAAAATTGCAACTCATTAATGCATTATAGGCATGGTAGTATAAGTTTAAAGTACGGACAGTATGTTTCAATGAAATTGCAGCACAATGATAGTCTAAGATAATAGTATGAGTTTATTGCAAGTACCAGGACCATGAGAGCAAAAAGGTGGCAGAAAATTTCCTTGCGGGGGTAGTGGCAAACACAGTCTTGTGCTCTGCCTTGAAAATTACGCTCTTCATTACGATGCCCATCTGCTCTAAAGGACCCGTATCAACATTCTTGGTCTGAAACTGATAGTTTGTATCAATGCGCACATAAGTTAGATGCAAACTTAAAACCATGAGAGCAAAGCCGGTACTGGTAGCTTATCGTTGGAGAACCGGTATAGGACCGGTGCGGCGGACCTTGCTTAAAACAACATCAATAATGAATAATAATAACCATAAATCAAATTACAACCTCAGATAATCTAGTGTCTGTAGAAAAGAAAATGTAAAGCGAGGTAAACACTTTATAAACACACGTCCCACGGTAAGCCCTCTGCAAGAGTTAAAATAAAAAGATGAAGGTTAAGTCGCTTCCTGTTTAAATGTTAAGACCAATGCGTCAACATCATTCCTCCTTGCACTGAAATTCACCTTTCAAAATTTACATTCAATTAGAGACATCGAATGCTAGCACCTTCAATTGACTTTGTGTATCACCAGCTTACAAAATTTAAGATAACAAATGCAGAAAATTGTTGAAGCAATTAGCATTATATAAAAAATAGTGATTCTTTATTGGACAAAACAACAAAAAAATCAATAGGGGATGCAAATGGAGTACAAAAGAAAATCATTAAAAAAGAAAAGCAAAATGGGCAATATGTGCCAAGGATAGTTCATGAGATATTGCACTCATTGCTCATTCAATCACTATTATTAATGTACAAAATTTCTGGAATTAGGGAACTTATATGACCTACAATTTCCAGTCTTCAGTTAAGAGATCATTAGCAATATGAGTTTTTCTTCCTAAGAAGAGAAAAAAATAAATTAAACTCAAGATTGATATAAAAGAAAACTGAATAAAAATCGTTCAAAGTAGCTAATTTTCGTCAGTTTCACAGAGATAATATTACAAGAATCGTGTAACAGAAGGAATAAACATTTCTTCCAGAAATAAATATGGTTTGAACTACCCATGAATTTAAAGAAAAGAATATATCACAAAAAGCATAATAAGTAAATATGGTTTAAATAAAAACATTTCTTGACTTCCTATGCATCATTCCTTTCCACCACCCACTCCTCTTTCCTTATCATCACTTCCAGTGGAGTCCTCCCCATCCATCCGAGCCACCAGCATCAACAAGGTATATACTGCCTTCACCTTTTACCTTCTTTTTGGTTAAAAATTTCCGTCAAATTTGGTTCAAGGAAGCAACACAGCACCATGTTTTCAAAAGCAGAGTGAATTTTTTTAAAAAAAAAAGACGAAAAAAAGAACAGAAAACAAAATTGGTCCAAAATACCGTGATGTCCACCAGCACTGTGCCAAAATCCTCTCTCTATTCATCGTTTGCTCAGTACCTTTGCTCAGTTAAAGGTACTGACCCTGTGTCACTTTCCTTTCTATTAGCTTTGTTAAACTCAGAGAGAATTAAAAAAAAGATATACAACAAGAATACAGATCAAGAAATAGAAGAACCAAATGAAGAATCAAAACTTCAGAAGCTAAAACACTCCAAGAATCGATGACAACCCTCATCGGAACAACAAACCATTAATTTCCACTGAAACTCAAAGAATTGAAACAAGAACCAGGACCCTCGGCTAGAAACCCTCAGCATTTGTTCCAAACCCTAGCAGGATCAAGAATCACAGGAAGAAGAAGAGAGAAGGGGAAGAGTGAAAGGAGAGACAGAGTATGCATCGAGAGGCTCCGGTCGTCGAACCAGTCGTATGAAACAGAGATCATGGACTTCCAAACCTCTCATCCACCGCTCGGCAAGAGACCCCCTTCCTTCATGTGCCCTTGTCCCTCGCCCTCTCCATCCCTCCTCCTCTCTCTCTCTCTTGTGAACATCCCCTCTCTCCCTTTCTCCCTCCGTGCAGTGTGTCGTCTGCAAAGAGGGGCCATACCTCATTAAAAAGAACAGAGGGGATATAGTTATAAGAGCGGCGAAGTTGGTGGGTCCCTCAAGATGCATGATGATATACATCTGATGCTTATAATGTTTCATTTATTTGTAACTCATGTGGACTTCTTTTTGTGATTAAGCGATCTGGTCCATCCATTTTCGGATTGCGTCATATACTTCCGGGTAGGATTTAAGATTTCTGGACCTCCTAAGATTTTTTGTACACGTGCATAGCAAGCAAGCCAATTCCACCGTGGTGAACTCAAAAATAACGGTTGATGCAGAAAATTGTTCTCAATAGCTCCATACGGGGTGGACGCGCAAGATACGAAAAAGCTGTTGGACTTGGACATAGAAAATAATAAATTTTAAAATAACTTAGATTGAAACCCAACTAAAATTTAGGCTCAATGCCCAACCCATGATCAGCTTTAGATACCATGCAATTATGCAAATGGGAAGCCCTACGGACCAAAATGAGCTGAATTGGGCGGGCCTGGTGAAAAATTGGAAAGTCTTGGCAGGGGTCAGCCATATGTGCTGATGCTGCCTCTAAGCTCAGGTAAGATATTACCTTCAAAATTGGCCTAACGTGTATCGAGTCTCTACTTACATTACAAACTATCATTCTCTTCTCTGTCAATTTTATCTCTGCGTATACATCAATACATATTTGACTTAATGTATCATGTTGCATAATCAGCAACTTATCTTCCTTTTTCTTTTTTTCCTCTTTTTCGAGGAGAACCACCTAGTATATTCTATATGGTTTTCCTTACATTTAGATAGCAAAGCTTAACATTCATATTTGTTGATGTTTTGATATAATACTCTTGTATAGCATAGCTTGATGCAGACTCATGAAGCATAACACAGCTTCAATGTAGAGGCATCCTATATCTTCATACTATGATCATGATCTTAGCTGGAATGTCGCAAGTTTTCAGCACGTACACATGCTAGAATAAAATCTTCTACTTCATTATTGAGTTTAGGGTTGTTCTCAACTATCATTTGGACAAAGAAGTAAAGAACTGATATCTGACAGGCATCCTGAATTTGCCACCCCTCAAAAGGCCCTCTTTGAGGCATCCTGAATTTGCCACCCCTCAAAAGGCCCTCTTTGAGGGCTTAAAATAGGATGGGTCTTTGATCATATCATCATCGTCTTAGGCTAAGACCAAAGCTTAATTGAAGCCATTATTTTGCCTAGGCTCATGAAAATCTGGTATTTGATTTATTAGTATAGTTTGCATGTACCACTGATACTTACTTCAGACCACATCAGCTATGTAGAAACGAGGGCATTCGAGGAGGGATTAAAATTAAAAAAAGCTATATCCTCACTTCTCATCTCTCAAGCTTTGATTATGGTCTTTACCAAACTCTCCCCTCTCTACGCAATCTTAGCCCTCTAAATAATTTGCACTTCTTAGTTGTCCAACACTGCAAGATTTGGCCTTTTAATAAAAAGGCTAAGTGCAACTATCTCTTAATTAATTTTAGTTGTTCCATGACTGTGCTAAAAACTAAAAATTATAAAACTTTATCCCTAAAACTATAGATTGTCGAGAAGGAAAATATATCTCAAATGGCTATAAAACTAGTGAAGGCCGACTATCACCAAAAAACAGGTCCCCTCCCCTTTCTCCCTCAAGATAAAAATCCTAATTCCTACTCCAGTGACAAAAGAGTATGCTAGAGAAAAGAGGAAGAGGATTAGATGAATGTTAAGCTACCACTTAATCAGAAAATCACACACAGTCATTTACTACTAATGAAGAAGGAAATTTGCCACCTTTCACACAGATGTTCTATAATAGCAAGAATGTGAGGAACACGGTGTAAGAAGGAGAATAGCTAGCAAGATAAGAATGTTATTGTTTAAAATTTTAAGCAATGATGCAAAAAAGAAAAAAATACCTTATGGCTAGTTTTTTTAGATGAGGTTTTGGGTTATTGCAAAAGCAGACCCCAAAGTTAACCATATTGGCAAGAAAGTCATAGGCGAAAAAAGGGCAAAAAAAGTGGTAGATATAGGTGTTAAACTTTCTTTTAAGTTTAACACTAACAAAGCTCAGGGGAGCATACTTCTAAGTTCTAACTGTTGTGAGAGTAAAATGGCTAGTAATGCTTGTAAAAAAACTTGTTTTCTGGTTATTGAGAACTATGGGTACCACATAAAATGACGAGTTCCTTAGCAGAAGCCTTAAATTCAAGTTAGAAAGATGGCAAAGCACATGTTCTTACAGAACATGCAGATGAACACGGGAAGTATGCTACAGGAAGGCTGATAATTGCACTGTGATCCAATGGAAATCTCATGACAAGCTGGTCCCACAAAATACTCATAAGCCATCAGGAGGATTACTTCCAAATAAACCAATATACGAGTAACAAATGCATAACATGTTACTATGGAATTATGCCAATAAAATTATCTATTCAATTATGTATTTATTTATTTAGTTGTACTTGGTAGATCCTAATCATTTTGGGGTATATCCATTTATTCATCTTTTTATTTTTTTTTTAGGTTCAATTATGCTATTTGCTCATTATTTAGAAAAAGTTTTCATTCCAATTTGAATCAGTACCCAAATTAGGAATCCAAATTCCGTATTGATCCTGGTTCAGTGCAGCACACAATTTTGTTGGATTTTGTCAAACCCCACCTTTTGTTCATACAGTATAACATATTTATGTGCACCAGGTCCTTTGCTTGAAGCTTATCACGGAAGAGGAGGACAACTTGGTTAAGAGTTAGTCCACTTGGATTGGGTTCTTGCACAACTCGAGCATGACTATGAAAACTTACCACTAATAGGATTTTTTTTTTTTGAATCTAAAGAGCATCAGATGGGATTCTGCAATTTATTATGTTAGTTTTTTGGTTGGGTAGCACAGATCTTTTACCCATTTACTTGTAAATCAACCCGTGTTTAAAAAACTAAAAGAAATCTAATGAAAACAAAATTGCCTTGTGTTTCATATGGCTTATTTCAAGATAACAATTTAGAGGAGACACTCCAAGGTATGACCTAATTCGGCTTGAAAGACAGATAACAAAGTGAATACTTATTTAAATTGCAATTCATTAATTCATTATGGGCAAGCTAGTATATGTTTAAAGCACAGACAATGTGATTCAAGTAAACTGCAGCACAATGATAGTATAAAATAATAGTATCAGTTTATTGCAAGTACCAAGACCATGAGAGCAGAGGTGGCAGGAAATTTTCTTGTGGTGGTAGTGGCAAGCACAGTCTTGTGTTCTGCCTTGAAAATTATACACTTCATTATGATGCCCATCCGCTCCAGAGAACCCTGTATCAACATTCTTGGCCTGAAAGTTTGCAGCAATGCGCACACAAGTTAGACACAAACTTGCAGCAGCATCAATAATGAGTAATAATAATCATAAATCAGATTCCAGCCTCAGATAATCTAGTGTTAGTGGAAAAGAAAATGTAAAGTAAGGCAAAAATTGCTCAACTCTCTATAAACAGGCATTCCATAGTAAGCCCTCTACAAGAGTTAAAATAAGAGTTATAATAAAATAAATGAAGGATAAGTCGCTTCCTGTTTAAACTTGTTAAGACCAATGCATCAACCTCATTCTTCCTTGCACTAAATTCACCTTTCAAAATTTACATTCAATTGGAGACATCGAATGCTAGCACCTTCAATTGATTTTGTGTATCACCAACTTACAAAATTTAAGATAAAAATAAGGATTCAAAAAACAGTTGTGATAACCCGAACCAAGTTTAGTATCTAAGAACTCTCCAACACTGTAGAAATATATGATAATGTATAACAAATGAAAGAAATTGTGGAAGCAATTAGCATTATACAAACAATAGTGATTAAAAAATTACCATGATTATTGGATTAAAAAAAAAAATCCAATGGGGGATACATTGGAATACACGAGAAAACACAAAAAAAAGAGCAAAATAGGCAATATGTGCCAAGAATGGTTCATGTGATATTGCACTCATTGCACATCCTATCACTATTATTAAAGTAAAAGTTTTCTAGAATGAGGGAACTTATATAACCTACAATTGCTAGTATTCAATTCAGAAAAATAATGATAGGATACTTCAATACCACTTCTTATTGTCGTGCACTATCAGAGTTTTATTGAGTTCCAGTATAGCAATTCCTGTCTTCATTACAACCAGATAAAAATTTGTCAAGATTCTGCCTCCAAGACAATCTGGCACAGAGTATGCATCATGATTTCTACCCTATTCCAGTGGGACTCTCCAATAAAATATTAGAACTCTCATAAGATAGAAACTTAGACATAGTTTTATCATATTGTGGGTGGAAAATTGTAGTGAAAATTATTAAAAGGCACAAAAATGGCATAAACAACGCAATGCTTCCAGAGAATAACTATAGTTTCAACAGTCGAAAAAACACCATCCCAGAATAAACTAAGTGACAAGTAATGGTTCAGAGGTAATGAATGATGTGCAAATATCATACTTACCTCAAGAAAGAATAGTGAATGATGAAGGTAACAAGATATCATATGACTTCTGTGGTGAATGTTTAAGAAACAACTTCAAGAAATTTAAATTAAAAATGGTCAAAACTAAACTAATAGAGATCATTAGCAATATGAGTTTTTCTTCCTAAGAAGAGAAGAAAATAAATAAAACTCAAGATTGATAAAAAAAGAAAACTGAATAAAAATGATTCAACGTAGCAAATTTTCCTTGATTTCATAGAGATAATATTACCAGATTCAAGTGATGGAAAGAATAAAAGATTGCCTCCGCAAATAAATACAGTTTGAACTACACATGAATTTAAGAAAAGAATATATAAAGACAAGAATAATAAGTGAAAAAGATCAAGAATTGACTATCTGATTTTTAGAGACAATGAGTGAACAGAAGTAAACTTCAAGAAATATTATCCGTGATAGTGTAACAAATGCATTAGTCATATTAAACTTTCAATGGCATTAAAATGCATTGTTTTCAGAATTTTTATGATAAAATACTAGAACATAGTATTTTTTTCACCTGAACTCTTCCAACACAGCCCCCTGGGTTGCAAATTTTGTATCAAAGAACTATATCGACTTAGGAAGAACAATGCTAAAATAAGCAGTATATAAACAATTGAGTTTTTTTCATCTAGTATATTTTCTTAGAATCTCCCATTCTTTACTTCCTGCCCATCGTTCCTTTCCACCACCACCCCTCAGATCCTCCGGATGCTCTTTCCTCATCATCACTTCCATCAGAGTCCTCCCAATCCATCTAAGCCACCATCAACGACAAGGTCTATGCCACCTTCACCTTCTACCCTCTTTCTGGCTAAAAAGTTCACTCAAATTTGGTTAAAGGAAGCAACACAGCACCATATTTTCCCAAGCAGAGTGAAAATTAAAAATTAAAAAAAAAAAAAACAGAAGACGAAATTGGTCCAAAGTACCATGATGTCCTCCAGCACTGCACCGAGATCCTCTTTTTGTCAATCATCTGCTCTGTTAAAGGTACTGACCCTGCATCGCTTCCCTTTCTATCAGCTTTGTTAAACTCAAAGAGGGAATAAAAAAAAAAATACAACAAGAATACAGATCAAGAAATAGAAGAACACACAGATAATCAAAATTTCAGAAGCAAAAACACCCCAAGAATGGATTAAAACCCTCATCGGAACAAGAAGCCATTAATTTCCGCCAAAACTCAAAGAAGTGAATCAAGAACCAAGCCCTAGGATAGAAACCCTTGGCATTCGTTCAAAACCCTATCAGGACCAAGAATCGCATAAAAAGGAAGAAGGATAAGAGAGAAGGGGAAGAGAGAGAGAGAGAGAGAGAGAAAGGAGAGAGAGAGACGACAGATGGAGTAAGCACCGAGAGGTTCCGGTCGGCGAATCAGTCATACGGAAAGGGGATAATCCTTCTTTCCTTCATCTGCCCCCGTCCCTCTTCCTCTCCCTCCCTCCCTCCCTTCTCTCTTTTTTCTCCTCTCTGTTTCTTTTCAAACGTCCCCTCCCTGCATACAGAGGGCCTATATTTATACGAGCGGAGATGTCCGTAGAACCCCCCTCGGTGCCAGCTGTCAGCCGCACGTGCGTAATCGATTCGTTTCCTTGATAATACGTGTGGATTCAAGTGATCTGGTCCGTCCGTTGTCAGATCGCTGGACCTCCGAAGATTTCTTGTACGCATGCAAACTGAAAATAGCGGTTGGTGCGGGAAATGGTTCTCAGTGGCGCCCGGAGGGTGGGAGGGTGGGTGGACTCACGAGGCCTGGTAAGGCCTACTGACCATAATGAGCTGGATTGGGCCGGCCTGGTGAACACTATGGACAGTCTTGGGCTGTTCTCGGTCATTGAATTTAGAGCTGTTCTCAGATATAGAATTTGGACAAAATAGTAAAATATTGATATCTGATAGGCATCCTGAAATTGCCACCACAATAAGGGCCTCTTTGAGGGCTTCAAATGGGATGGGTATTTAATCGTACCATTATCGGCTAAGCCCAAAACCAAAGCTTAATTGAAGCCATTATTTTGGCTAGGCCCGCGAAAAGTGCAAATATATGACTTAGAATAGTTCGCATGTACCACTGTTACTAATTTTGGCCTACATCAGCCACGTGGAAACTAGGGCAATCAAGAAAGGATTTAAGTTAAAGAAAACGATATCTTCTCCTACTCAGGTAGTGTTAGATTTTGCTTTAATGTTTGTGAAACAAATCATTACAACTCCTCACTTCTTCACCCTTGTGCTTCGATTATGGTCATTACCAGACTCTCCCCTTTTTACACAATCCTAAGCCTCCAAAGATATACACCTTAAAAGAACACACTTTCCCATAATATTAAATCCTTTCTATATATGCCACTTCACCTATCCTCCTTTAAACCCTAGACCCAATTGAAGAGGCCAATTAGTTGCTCTCTAAGAGCCTTAGAATTTAGGACTACTTCACCCCTTCCTAGCCCTAAAACCCCTCACCTCTTCCTATTGATACACCTTCTCCTCTCCCAAAACTCCTCCTATTGATTTATGCCATCCTGGGGATCTTGTTGTCTTCCTTAGATTTTTTATTTTATTTTGAGATGATCATCCTACCAACCTAACTTTATAGTAGAAGCTTGTACATTAATAATGACCATCCAACACCACCAATAAAATTTAGCACCATCATCTTGATAAACAAGCTTGACATAAGCATATACATATATATACACACACACACGTGCGCGCGCGCGCAATTAATTTGCACCATTTTGTTTATTATGCACCGCAAGATTTGGCCAATTAATAAAAGTATCTGAGCACTGGGTCTTAATTTAGTGGCTTAGTTTGTCTTGCTACTTTTATTTTTAAATTTGGAATATTTGTCCTATGTTGCCTAGATTGTAGCTGTCTGTGCCTTTTTTTTACCCGCTACTCAATCTAATGAGACAAAAATGATAGGAAAAGCATGATGTTGTTATTTGGGTTAGATTATCCAATCAAAATCCAAAGATCCAAAACTTGACCCAATAGGGTTATCCAAACTCAAACCGGACTCAAAATATGGAATTTTTATCCTATGTACAAATTTAAGTTAATTTGGTTACTTTAGGTCAGATTGGTTCGGTAGAGGTCCAAACTATGGCGTGTTGGAAGCTCTATTATAGAAATATTAATTATTAAGTAATAAGTACATACTCTGTCTTAAAAGCCATCAAAGAAATTCAAGTTAGGTTGCCCATGCCATTAACTTTGATCAGATCCAACTTGAAACTGGGTTGTGTACCTTGGATTACCTAGTTTCAGCCCCAACTCAGGTTCGTTGGTTGGGCTTGTCTTAACGAAGCAACCATTCATCATCCCAAACAACTACTTTAAGATCCACGCAGAATGGATAATGACAGCGTCATATCTTATACACCACATACGGGTTATGCGAGAGTCCTCACACGATGTCAACCCCTGAAGAGAGCCAACGGATATCCTCCGAGATGAGGATCCCCCAAACCCACCCAAAGCCCTCACCTGAGATATGGTTTCCGCCGGCCATCGCAGCCGCTGCGGGCCGCACTCTCGTCTCCTCCCCACTTACGCTCTTCCTCTGCAAGCCCTTCCGCTCCTCTTCCCCCTTCGGCGGCCTCCTCCGCTTCTGCCCAACGCCGCCCGGCCTTTCCCGTGCGGCGGTCCGGATTGGGGTGGTACGGCTCAACTCGGTCCGGTGCATGGCCCGCCGGGCCGGCGACTCCGCGTACTCGCCGTTGAACTCCGGGTCGGGCGGCGGGTTCAGCGACAGGCCACCGACGGAGATGGCGCCGCTGTTCCCCGGGTGCGACTACGAACACTGGCTCATCGTCATGGACAAGCCCGGCGGGGAGGGAGCCACCAAGCAGCAGATGATCGACTGCTTCATCCAAACCCTGGCCAAAGTCGTCGGCAGGTATTGATCGCTATAAAGCGTTTTGTATCTTTTAATCGTGTTGCTTTCCATCGGAATTGTGGTAAAAGTATAACTTCGTTCATTTGTTTTGATACGGGAATTTTGGTGGTGTTTTTATAATGTTTTCTTGGTTAACATTGAATTCTTTTTACTCCATTGTCTTAAAATGTCACAATTGGATAGTTTCTTTCCCTTATTTCGAGTTTTTATACCGTTTTCTTCTTCAAAATATAATTCCTTTTGCCCCGTCGTCTTAAAAATGTTACATTGTGAGCGCTTTACTGAATGTTTATTAGCCTTGGCTTTCTGAGACATTAGGGCCTGTAGCTTAGATTTGGGGATTTTTGAATGTTTTTTATGAAAACAAAAGATGAGTGATGAAGGTTCTGTGTTTCTTGAACAAATCTTAATTTTTTTAGCATTTTCTGTGCACATCAAATCTACCATATCTTGATATTAGATGGGATTGTTGATTTTATCAGATTCGATTTTCTGTATTTTGTTCTCTGAATTGCTTTTCTTATTGTTTTTTAATTCTTATGGCTGATTAGTGGATAATAACTTATTGATTTTTCTGCATTTCTAATCTCTCTCTCTCTCTCTTTTGTTGTGTGTGTGTGTGAAACTAGCGAGGAGGAAGCTAAGAAGAGAATTTATAATGTGTCTTGTGAGCGATACTTTGGATTTGGGTGCGAGATTGATGAGGAGACGTCGAACAAGCTGGAAGGTCAGTTTTATTGGTTCATTGAAATATAACTTAGCGGCCAGAGATCAGCAATTCATATTCTAGAAAATGTACAAGGCACGGCTGGGTAGTATATGGCATAAGTTTCGTAAATGTTATAGTCAGACTGATGTGTTCCACAATCTGGTGGAGTAAATCATGGGACAATGCTATCTTCTGGAAGCCCTTGTAGAATTGCTCTTTGGATGGATCTTCCACTTGTGTTGCCTTCCAAACATATTCCTTTAATGTATGGAGTCGCACTATTATTCACGTTTCATCAAGATGTTATAGATAAGCATTGACAGGATGATATTTAAAGAAGTCAGCGGCAGATGGTAGATCAAGCATATTTGTACAAAAATTCCTACACACACATCTATAAGATAGTAATGCCCAGTTCAAAGGTGGAATTAGGCAACACTATGGTTTTTACAGTTAGCTCTCCAAATATGCAGTAGAATCATATTTTTTATTATCATTTGTGGAGATGATTGCTATAAATTATCATTAGTTCTGAAGATTGCATTAAGTTGTGATTTTGTACATATTGTTTTGGCCTGAATATAATCGGAATACTTATTATGATTTGTTTTTTCTATTAATTTGAATTGTTGTGAAGGTGTAAATTGCTTGGAGTTCTTGTACTGCATTGGCATCGCAAAGTGTCATGCATTTCATGACGAGTGTTTTGATTTGATTACAGGTCTTCCTGGTGTTCTCTTTGTTCTTCCAGATTCTTATGTCGATCCTGAGAACAAGGACTATGGAGGTAATAATTTTTTAGCTGCTTCATAAGCAATTCTCTGTTATTTCATGAATCGACAATTACATTGAATTCGGGAGCATTATGTTGCATATTTGGTAGCATAAAGCTCATCTCTATGTTTCTTGGTCTTGGTAGATTAATTCTTTTCTCGTGGTTTATAACTGATTTATTGATCAATATTTTGCTATATGTTATTGATTTCCTCAATGTCTCTATTCTTTCTTTGAGGAAAGTTACATGAATTATGTTGTAGAGAAAAAAAAAGCAGATTGCTAGTAAGCACTAACTATTTTCAAATATCTAGTCTATCTTGGCAAAGCAAAAGAGCCTTGCAAGGCAATGCCATACTTTGAATGTTCATGGACTAATATTAACCTTCTCTCCCTTGGTCTCGCCCTAGTGTTGAGTGAAGTTGGAGTTTCAGCTGATATGAGACATTTATATCCCTGTCGGTTATTATTCACATGCATCTTCTTTGTCTATGGTTTATATATTATTCACATGTATTTTGCTGTACACTGTTGACTTCCTGTCTCCCTCTATTCTTCTGTTGAAGAAAGTCAAATGAATTATGTCGCATAAAAAAAGGCAAATTGCTGGTAAGCATGAACTGGTTTCAAATATCTGGTCCATCTTGGCAAAGCAGAAGAGCCCTGTGAGTAAATGTCTTACTGTGAATGCTAACGGACTAATATTAACCTTCTTGTTTGGTCCTGCACTTCCTGTGTTGAGTGAACTTGCAGTGTCAGCTGAGATGAGACATTCACATCCCTGTCAGTTATTATTCACATGCATCTTCTTTGTCTATATGATTTTTTTTGTTACATTGATCAACTTTTGTTACATTTATTATTATTATATAATGCTTTTATAATGCTTATAATATCAATATGATGGTATATGCCATTGTTGATATATAATATACTACAATAGGAGGTGCCAGAAGTGATTAATTTGGTTGTTTTTACGACAAGGGAAATTTCAAGAGGAACCCCTATGACTTTACATTTCTTGGAAAACACTATCAGTCCAAGAATCGGTCTATTGTTATTTTTGGCTGCTTTTTATTGACCCCCGTATCAATTTGGTTCCGGCTTTTTTTTTTGAGCATCTTTCTTTTTTCTTTCTGAGAAATTGCCTTCAAACCTCTTCCTGCCACATGAGAATCTCTGGAGAGAAAATAATACCTTGTTTTAGGAGAAAGGGGAAATGGACGTTTGAGGAGGTTCCATCTTCTATTCCCAACTACCACCCATCTAAGGGCATATCCACTCCACGAATTTATGTTGCATAAATGGTAAAAGGTTGGTTGTTTAGAAAATTGTTGTCTCAAATATCTAGTCCATCTTGGCAAAGCGGAAGAGCCTTGCATGGCTGTTTCTTGCTTTGAATGCTAATGGACTACTATCAATTCTCTCCCTCAGTCCTGCACTTCTTCAGTTGAGTGAAGATGCAGTTTCGGCTGAGATGAGACATTTATATCACTTTTCATAACATCTATTAGAGTGATTTTTCATGTCAATATGTGTTATTTAAGTTATTTTATTACTGACTGCAATAGCCTTTATTAGTTGTTTAAACATAACATTATAAGTAATAATAAGTATAAATGATGCCTTTTGGCACAACTAGTGTGTGCAAAAATTTAATATTGTTTTTGCATTGAAAATTCCATATTTATGGAACTTGTCAATGCAAAATTAATATCTTATTTTGTGAATGTTGATAAGGTTGAATATACATACACTTTTCATAATGCTTATGAGAGAGAGAGAGAGAGAGAGAGAGATGGACTATTCTCCTCTTTGGGGAGAAGGTATCAACTTTTCTCATGTCCAAAATCAATAATCAAACATTCAAATGAAAATACATACTGTTGATTATGATCTATGCAACTAAAATTCCTAGAAACGAAAAATCTTGTTTCTTGGTGGTCTCTAACCTACATATCTAATAGACACAAAAATGGACTGTTTTTATTCTGCCAGTCTGCTAAAATAAATGATAAGGTGTTTGTATTGAGAATGCACCTTATTCATCATGTTAAAACATGTATAGATTGAAAATTAATAGAGTTTAGTGCTTTAGATCATAGCAAAAAACAGTCTCATATCATTTTAACTGTACATGTTTGCAACCACTTGGTACATAGGTTAGAGACCACCAAAATACATGATTTTTGGTTTCTAGGTGTTTTAGTTGTATAGATCATGATCAAACGGAATGGATCTTCAATTTGGATGCCCAATTAGTGATTTTAAACTTGAGAGCAGTAGATACCCTTTTCTCTCGCGAGGAGTTCAGTCCTTCCCATATACTTTTTGAGAAAACTTTTATTTCTAAGCATTTGTTAGAAAAACCTTATCCTCTGAATCATCACATTAGCCAACTGTTGCAGTAGGCTATTTTTCTTTTGCTCATGTTACACATCCATCTTAACTAAAATTTGACTGTTCTTGCCTTGCCATTTGTCCAGCTCAGCCTTAATCAGACTATTTTTTGATCCATTATTTGCTTCTCATCCCTGTTCTTAGAGAGGAAGAACACACACACACACACACACACACAGAGAGAGAGAGAGAGAGAGAGAGAGAGAGATTTGAGAAAACCTTTATTTCTATGCATTTGTTAGAACAACTTATCCTCTCAATCATCACATTAACCTATTGTTATGGCAGGCTATTTTTTCTTTGTTCATTATGCTACTTGTCCATCTCAACTTAAATTTGACTATTATTGCCTCACCATCTGTCCAGCTCAGCCTTAGTTAGACCACTAGTTGACTCATGACTTGCTTCTTATAAAAAGAAAAGAAGCTAGAAGCTAGGTTTTCTAGCTTGTCCTGAAGCGCCTTTTCTGTCTTTCTTGTAGACATATTTTTTTAAAAAAAAATGCTACCAAGCATTTGTTTTTTCTACGAAGTGATTTTTTAAAGTCACAAGAGCACTTTGTTTAGGAATACAAAACATGCCTTAAGAGGAAGAATGCACACTCCCCACACAGTCGCGCGCGCGCACACAGAGAGTTAGAGAGGGAGAGCAATTTTTGTTTTGTCAAACCAACCACTGTGCTTCTAAATGCATGTCCACTGTCATCCCCTCCCAACCAAAAAGAAGTCTCATTTTACTTTTGACTACAGAATAAATTGCATAAAAAGCAGTTTGCTTGTGCCCACAAACTGTTGTTTCAAATATCCAGGAGATCTTTTTATTTAAAGAAATCCAGTCCATCTTCACATCTTGCAAAGTAGAGAAGCCTCATGAGGCAATTTCTTGCTCCGGATGCTAATGACCTAACATCAACATTTTCTCCCTTGGTCCTGCACCTCTCGTGTTGAACAAAGTTGTAGTTTCAGCTGAGACGAGACATTTAGATCTCGAAGCTATTATTCATATGCATTTTCCCTGCCTATATGAGTGCTTTGGTGCCATGCAACTCATAAAATAGAGTATCCAGCTCTGAATTCCTGTTGGCTTTTTAAATCTACTGTGTTTTGGCTAAGGTTAGTCAGTCCATTTTTCATCGAGCATATTTATTTGAGTGAATGCAACTTGTTCATATTTGATTACTATTTCTCTCTTGTGACCACAATATTTGCAGCCGAGTTGTTTGTGAATGGGGAGATTGTGCAAAGATCTCCAGAGAGGCAGCGAAGGGTTGAGCCAGTGCCACAGAGAGCTCAAGACAGACCCAGATACAATGACAGGACGCGGTACGTGAGGCGGAGGGAGAATCGACGGTGAGCATGTGTTATCTAGCTGAAGGTTTGAACGTATCCAGATTGGAATTTAAGTTATATAATAACCCGAGATGCATGGTGTGATGTTTGTTGGAGATGCATTGTGGTAGGACTATTAGTGTTGCCAATTTTCTGGCGAGGGACTACTGTATACATCCAAGTCAGAGCTTGTGTCTGATGAAATAACTTGGTTGATGGCTGTTGTGCATGCTGTTGGACTTGGGAAATATTAAGCTCTAATGTCCAGTTCTTTCTTTATTCACTTCTATTTCTTGCGTGCTTGCTTCTGTTTTCTGTTTTACGAAGTAGGGAATTTAGCTGTGCTTGCCACTTTCTTGGCAAATGGTGGTGCTGGAAGTTCGTCGCCATCATAAGATATTATTTGGGTTTTAAGGCAGTGCACAATCTATGTGGGCTAAATGCATACTCGCACAAATTCTTACATACTTTCATATTTAAATTTCATCATCTCTAGCAAAAATTTATTCGAATCTAATTTTAAACACCATAATTGGTCTATGATTAATTCTAAAAAAAATTGTGCTACAATATTTTCTAGTCACACATAGAGTATAGGTTCTATCCACTCTAATATGCTTTATAATAATCTAAGATCTCATATAAAAAAACTACAATAAAATATTATTTGAATTTGTTAGCCTTTTATAAATAGCTAAAATCTTTCCTGGCATCGAACCAATTTCTTTTTACAAGCTTGAAAAAATTATATAAAAAAATCATGGTGTGCTAAACATTAACCATGTCAATATGCGCATCGGACCTTTCAAAGTCACCAACTCCATCTGCTTGGGCCTTACTTCCGAATTTGGAAAAATTATTGCGTGGACTGGGTGCATCATAGATTTAAGATAAAATCACCCTAGGCGAATTTATTTCATCCTAGGGTGATATTATTAATGTATTTATATTAAACCACTTATATACATGACATGAGTCCCATCAATATCTTTTTATATGCGGGCTCTGCATGATGGTCCCCTTGAAGAGAGTGGATCCTGTTGTTCATGCATTCTTGCATGAACCACGCTATAAACCCATTAAAGGATCCGACCCGTTAGCAGCCGTAGCTATTACTTCATGAGTCATGACCCATTCAATTCTCCCTCACCTTCTCCCCAGTCCACGCTCCGAAAAAAAAGCCAAAAAAGTCTGCTCAGGAGAAACGGCGGTCATTTGTCCATGATTCATACTCTAAATCTTTTGTCAAACTTGAATGAGTTGAGTTCTTAGTCCACTCCTCCATTTTTGACCCGATTAAATTTAAACCGTTAGGACCTTGATTCCAAGGTCCGCATCCGCACCAATGGCTTCTCGCTCTTCCTTGACCAACACCAACATGAATCAAACCTCCACTCAACGCCTGCCACGTCTTCGCTCTCCGTATACACGCTATTTAAAGTCCACGCGTCATTCCATAGACCGTCCTCAATGAGTTGCTCCGCCTGGTGGCGTATCTGACCCGTTAGTTCAACGGTCGTAGAGCTAGACCGGATCGCAGCGGCGGAGCGGTCCACTCCGACGGCTTCTCTGCTCCTCCTATAAATAGATGCTCCCTTCCTCTCACGCCCTCCACCTCACCGGAACCCTAGATCTCGTTGCCGGAACCCTAATTCTTTCCATGGCTACCCTCCTTCTCCTCCTATCGGTCCCATTCGTCTCCCTATCCGCTATCGCCGTCGCCCTGGCCTTCCTCGTCCGGCCCCGCCCCGTCCGGATCCCCGTCAAGGGACGGCACGTCTTCATCACCGGCGGGTCGAGTGGCATTGGGCTCGCAATCGCCCGCCGCGCCGCCGCGGAGGGCGCCCGCGTCTCCATCCTCGCCCGCAGCGCCGCCCGCCTCAAGGAGGCCCGCGACGCCATCCGCCTCGCCACCGGCGTCGACGTCGCGCTCTTCAGCGCCGACGTCCGCGACGCCGAGGCCGTCGCCCGGGAAGTGGAGGCGGCGGGGCCTATTGATTTGCTGGTGTGCAACCACGGCGTGTTCACGCCCCAGGAGCTCGAGCACCAGGACCTCGAGGAGGTGCGGTTCATGGTGGACGTCAACCTCATGGGGACTTTCAACCTCATTAAGGCTGCTCTCCCCGCCATGAAGCAGAGGGCAAGGGCCACCGGTCTTCCTGCCTCCATTTCCATCATGTCCTCCCAGGCCGGCCAGGTATAGAGTCTCTCATAAAGTTCGAATTTCTTCACCCTTTTTTATGCTTTTCATGTTTACTTCATGGATTATTCTTGTGAAAGATGAACATGTTTTTCAATACTTTTGGTTGTGAACACATATTTCATTGGCATCTACTTTGTTATTGGCTGCTATCACTGGTTTGTATGTAGTTTCTTAGGAAGTTCGAATCTTTCCCCTGTTTTTATGCCTTTCTTGATGTTCTCTGGCATTTTTTCCTAAATTTTCTTGTTGGGGTTTCCTCAAATTGAAAATTTTGTTTAGCGTTTGATTCTAACTACATATTTCACTGGTATATAGTCTCTCATGAAGTTTGAATTTTTCTTCCCAAATATTTAATTGTGACTATATGTGATTGGTATGCATTCTGTCATTGATTGCTACCATCGATTGGTAGCCGGTCTCTAAAATATTTGATTATGACTATATGTGATTTGTATGCAGTCAGTAATTGATTGCTATCATTGATTGGTATATCCGGTCTCTCAAAGGACTTTGTAGATGTTTCCATGTATTATGTTTGTCAGTTTCCTTTTCTTCAATTTTCGAGTGTGACTATGTATTTGATAAATGAACTAGGCTTCCAAACGTTTTATCAACTTCTCCCTTCTTGGCATGAATCCAAGTTCTTGAGATATCCCATACTTGCTACTGTTTCTGGTAATTCATGAATTGTTTGGGAATATTTATTTCCTTGAAATTGATTAAAATTTGAGATTACCCAAAATTTTAGTGGGACTATTATGGTGATTGGGGCAACAGAATTAGATATAGGATTTAAATCAACTTAGGTTATGAAAACTACTCATCAGGAAAGTTAGTACATACAGCTTAAAGTTGTAAATTTGTAATGAACTGTCACTTATTTGGAATTTTTTTGTTTTTAGGTGGGGGTTTATGGTTACACAGCTTACTCTGCAAGCAAATTTGCTCTCCGTGGCTTAGGTGAGGCTCTGCAGCATGAAGTTATAGCTGACAACATCCATGTGTCTCTGATATTTCCTCCCGATACAGAGACCCCAGGTTTTGCTGAAGGTAATGTAATATGCCTCTAGTCCATTGCTGTCTCAGTGGTTCCTCTCAGTTGGAGAAAGGCATACTGACACTTATTTTGCTAATTGAACTAGCACCGTGTTGCCAATTTCACCTTTCAATATGTTATAAGAGTTTGGAGTTCATTTGGTAAACTGCGGGTCTTAATCCCAAGTCCCAACTCCCCATCAGCTTTGTAAATCCCTCTTTTTTTGGTAGAATTATAAATCCCTCTTCGCCAATTATTCTTGTTAAGGACTACCTAAAGTATAGCTTGAAATCCCTTCTCATATCTCGCATCTATTTTATCCTAGGTATTATTCCTATTAACACACCTTCCTGAAACCTAAGCATGTTTCTCTTTCCAGGTTGCTGCATTTTCCTAAAGATTTAGCGTGCCAAAAAAGTGTAGATGAGCTCAGCTTTTTTTATGCTGGTGCTTTTTTAGTAACACTGCAGCTATTATTCTCCTCAAGCATGTAGTTATTGTTATAAATGGAAAGAAAATTTCCTAATTGATAGTTTTCTGCATCACCTCATTATAATATTCATGTACAGTTCTTCAGGCTATTTTTCTTTTTTTGCATCATTTATACTTGTTGATGCCAACTATTCATCTTCTGTTATCTATATTTTGTTATATAGACATCTCTGCATGTCATCTGACTCAGTTTTTTTTTTTTAATTCATTGGCATAATTACATATTTCATTCTAGAATATTGTTCCAGTTATGTTCATTACACATTATCTTGAAATCCTGATTTCCATTTTTTTTTCATATATTCTTCAAGTTTAGGTAGGTATCCAAGGGGATTATGCAATGTTTGGAATACAGTTAGGGCCTCATTAGTTTTCTGTATCCAAGTTCAGCTTAGGAATTCATATTAAAGGAATACATAAAAAGGATAAAAAAGTTCTAAAAGTGACAGGAGCTCTGTTAACAGCTTACCTTGCCAGTGTCTAAATGCACTTCAGTCATGATTGCTATTCTTTTCTAAGTCTAGGAAGTTCTCATCTTTAGTTTTTAATGTTTTAGCTTCATTTATAGATACATCAGGAGTTGGTGACTATATGTTTAGAAATTAAGGTCAACGAACATTCTTCTGGGCTTCTTGAGAATTATTATGTTGTGAAAAATGGCAAATGCATAACTTAGTACCTTACACCTTGAATGATGGAGGTGATTATAGTATTAATGGAAATTGCTTATTGTTTGCCAAAAAAGCAAGTTTGATAAAGGTATTCTATGATCAGGATGGGATAAGGATTGTTTCTAATGGTTAAGTTCTGCCTATCTCTATTCCTTCTAAATGCTGCTCAACTATCAGAGGTCAACTTTGAGCAAGAGTTGTGCTCTGATGTTGGTAGTTTATGAGTCAGCATTGGCTAGCTTTGCTAAATTCATATATTTTTGTAAGCTATTCGTAATGCTAGTAACTTTCGCTTTGCATGAAAGCTTAATGCCATTCTTTACAAAGTGTGCAAGTGCATTATGTCTTATTTATTTTTATAGCTGTGTATAGATAGATGGTTTTCATGTTGCATTGCAATGACAAGCTTACTGAATACAGAGCACAAGAGAAGACCAGAGCTCACCAATATTATAGCTGGATCTTCTGGTGGAATGAAGGCTGATGATGTTGCTCAAAAAGCTTTGGGTGGCATCAAAACTGGAACATTTATTGTTCCATGCAACTTTGAGGGAACAATGCTATCAATCGCGACAGCTGGTTTGTCCCCACAAAGGTCATACCTGATGGCATTTGTTGAGGTGTTTGGTGCCGGTTTCATGCGCTTTATGGGTCTTTGTTTCCAATGGAATTGGTTTAGCACCATAGAAAATTGGCATGCCAAAAAGAAAAGCATGTAGAGGACAACAATTTTCAAAAGGCGTCTAACGCTCTGTTGTTTATATGCTGTTTTCTAGCATCTATTCAATAATAACAATAGATCGGTTGTTTCCCAAAGTTTTTTGTCTTATTTTTAACAGCATGAATGAAAAATTTATGTATTCAACCAGGCTTCTTTGTAGCACCAATGTCCAAAGTAAAAGAACTTGGAGGGTCTAAATTTGTGCCCTTGAAGTGAGAAGAAGAAAATAGCATTTATGGGTAAAACACTTTTGATATCCATCAAAATTGGATATAAATATTCAGTTTGTTTTAATTTGTCACAAAATTTTGTATAGATATGGGAGTCATAAATTCAGCATCGTGGGGCTATCATGGATGTTTTTAAGCAAACAAGGAATATATGTAGCCCATCTCAAATTACAAAGCTTGTTTCTTCTACATTAAATGCCTTGAGCACCATCGAAGTCCAACTTAAGAAAATCTGATGAAAGGGTGTCTAATTTAGAAAGATTATCAGACTCTATATAGACTATTCTAGCTACTACAATGAAAACCGAATAGGGTTTATGAGTAAAATACACCACATCAAGAAAACTGACTCATGCGCTAAAATTTGGGAGGTCTTAACTCGCATGCGCGATATCAGTTTGAAATGTTCTCTCTTTTCTTTTTGTGAATTAGGTCGATTTTTCAAGCTCTACAATGTGACCTCCCATAAGGGTGCAGCGCATGAGCGACCGGAGAGAACACAAAACAAGTGCTAGATTAATATAAGCCTGATGCTTTTTGAGTAGAAGCAAGACATAGCAAATGCTCCCTTGCTTCCTACAAAGCCGTCTCAAAAACTTTCCAGGGTGAAGTAATGTACCTTGAAAGACCCTAGTCTCCAGATTTCAGATCTAATGAAGGTGTGGAACACCATTATAATGGGCGAGCTAGAAGACTGCTCTCTTTGAGGAAATCAGCACTTGAAAAGTTTCCAGGTACTCCTAGAGAGGGTGCAATCATAGAGTGCATGCTTAACAATCTCAAGGTGTGCTTGACATCACTGGCATGTTTGATCTCCAAGTAGAAGTCAAGTTACATTGATTCAATCATATATTATTTAGCACTACAACAATATGTTACGATATAGTTAATGGATATTATTTTTATTTATATTTTTTAAAAGAAATTATTATTTTTTTCTCATTTAATTTATGCATTAAATTTCTCTCCATATGTAATTGTACAATTCAAGGAAGTAATATGTTTTCATTCAATAAAAGTTAGCCGAAGGTCATTGTTCTCCCACAATTTCCCATTATTTTGCATATAACACCATTATGACAGTTATTATGTCAATAAACTTGAAAAAGCTATTTTTTTTAGGCAAACCTTGGTAAGGGATGGTGACACATGGAGTGCATCACCAAAACGAGCGAGCTAGCGAGCGCACGATGAATGAAAGAAATTATACTCTACACCACGTGCACCACATCAATTAGATTTTTTTAGTTCTAGTAGGCTCTGCAGCTCATCTCGACCCTCCCACCTAATCATGGAACTTGAACTCTCTCTGCGGTCGCACAGGTGGGCGACACGTGCACATGATGAAAAATATAATTTTTTGATGAATGGAGCCTAAAGAAATAAAATGATCTGGTTGATTGATATGGTACACAACCACACGGTGATGAAAGATATAATTATCTCCCTTGAGTTACTAACCGACCGACCCTGACTGCAATTTAAGTAGAACAAGCAATTTATGAAGGAAAACTGCATAATCAGGATCAACATTTATCCATTCAGGCATAACATTAAAATTATAAATATACAAAATACAAGAGAGATAATCTCACTTGTGTTTTGCTAATTCACATCCTTAGAATTTACCTTCAAGAACCAGCTGTTCGCAAACATCGGATCTAATGAAAATATTATCAAGGCTATCCTGTTGAAATGGAAAGATTCAGGAATCCTTGCCGAAGTCCATGGCACATCCAAATTAGTGACATGCTGCAAATATGCCTTGTTCACCTTGCAACTGGTCATCACATTTCATTTCTGTTCTTTTAAATCAGGCCTTCTTTCCATAATGCCATCTTACAGTCTAGAAAAGACTCAATAAAATTAGTTAACCTTCCTTGTCGTAAGTTAGCATGGGAACTTAATTTAGAAAAACTCCCTGCCACCATACTAATCCCCTCCAAGTACTTCACTCTTCATCATCTTCACTGCTCTCAATTAGAACGAGAGTTTTATTTTTCCGTGGCCTTTTATTTGCTCTATTTTGTTCACTGGCTTCAGCTACACTGGAATTGGATGTATCACCATCGGGCTGCCCTAACTTGACGTACTGCTGAATTAGGTCGACAATCCTACTGCCATACTTCTCAGCCTTTACTTTTCCAATCAGCTTCTCCACCTGCATGAGTTTTGTGCTCCATACTGCAGCATATGAAACACAATACCATTTCAAAGCAGTAACTTAGGAGCTGAATGGTCGTACCTGTGCTATGGAGGTTGGTTTTTGGGTGCTCAATATGCTGATCTGTTGACTAGAAAGAACAGCATGAGGAAATATTCCCCCATGGGTAGAAGACAGTTCCTTACGCAATTCATCCAGCTTCATTTCCAGACCAGATGCCTGGCTATGCCTAGCATCTTTACGGATGCTGCTATTACTGCGCCACCCCATGCAGATCTCGAGCACAACTGGTCTTTTCCCTGTGATGAACAATGCATTTAAGGTGGCATCAATGGATGCTTATGCTGTAATCGAAAAAATGACTGTCCATGAATTAGAAAACCGAAATTATACATTTATGCTGTTAGCTTTCCCTTTATTCAAGGGCAAGCTATCTTTACTGCAAAGCGATGGTGCAACATTTCATATAATTGAAAATGCCAGGTGACTTTAGGAATTATGATATGAAAATCTTCACGATGCACCTCAGTTAATTTCAAGCCTTCAAGAATCCTAGGTGAATCCTTCCACAAAATATTAGATAAGTAATCCACCTCAAGAAACAGGCAAATTTTCTGCCCACTATGATGATAAAAACACATGATTTCATCCGTCAGATGGTTGAAAAAGCAGTTTTACTTATCTTTAACTCTCCAGAATGGGGCAGATTGTGGAAAGAGATCATAAACCAGTCTTCCATTTCTTTCGATACAACTCATCTACATGACGGACACCATGGCAACTTCTGCTGACATCACTTTAATTCTACTCAAGGTTCCTCCTCCCAATGGGAGGTTATCTCAGTTTCATCAATAAATAAATAACTTTGCTGCAGGTACTCCTTTTAATGTAATAAAATCTAACAAACTGATAGGAAGGGGTAGAAATGTCTTCCCTCCTCTTAAATGAATACTTAACCTCAATTTTCTCAACTCATTAATCAAATGCAGTTGTTAAACAACAGTAAGCTTACATGATTTACCTGGTAATGTTGTGCAACATTTGAAGTCTTAATCAGTTTTCTGAATCAGTTGATGTAGGATGGTTTCTAAAGGCATTATGCTTTCATATCCAACATTATGTTTATCAATTTTGCATCCTATACGAAAGTATCGGTTCCTTATTTTTTCAATTGCCTACTGGCTTATTGTCCCATCTTATGCAAATGCACACATACACATGCACTCTGCATGCACACACAACCATGCAGGCCACACAAAAACAATGGGTTGCCCCCATCATTTAATACTGTGCACATTTTCACATGAGTGAACACACATGCAGATGCTGAGCACGCAGACAACCCGCCCCACTCCAACCTCCATACATGCAACAGAATCACATGATCTGCAAACCCGCTTGTTTCAAGTGGGCAGTGAAAGGAAAAGAAAAAGATGACCTTAAAAGTGGCACTATGTAGCCATGCCACCATAACAACTAAACAAATATCTCCACAAGCATCAGCACAGGAGCATGGTCCACGAAGTTGTAAGGCCTAATTTCATTGCACTTGGAACCTTGGGACCAGACCATACTATTGCCTAAAGAAGGTGCAAGGGAACCTGTTTAGGTAGTGATGTATGTGCTCCTTGGCTAGGTAATTGACGTGCGCATTGACTGCTAGCCACCATCTAACACACTGGCATCTGACTACATATACATATTCTAGATAATTTGAACTTTCAGTACGAGTATGCTCTCCTAAAGTTAATGCCCTGTTATGCCTGCATAAAGATGTACAAGCCAAAGAAACTATATTACATATAATAAAAGTTACTGTTACAAAGGTTTTAAAAATAAACACTTTGATAATTGCAAGTAACAGCTGCATAGTTGCAATTTAGTTTTGTTTTGTGGTGGGCATAAATTGTACGAAGCTAAGCTTCTAAAAGCTATTATAAATGTGTGGTCTGAGATCAGGTTCCTCTCCTCACCTGTCTCCTCTCTCTAAAACATCTGTCGCACCCTCAAATCCCCAGCCCATCCATTGCCACTACAGATCCCCACCACTGCCGCCACGGACACCATCTGGACACCAATCAGTCTCTTTCATCCTTGCTCTCTCTCCAAAACCTTATCCTCACTGCTGCCGTGGTGGGGGAAGTAACATCAACATTTGGAGGAATGGATTCCAGATTGGCGGGGGAAGCCTCGCCACTTGCCCATAACAAATTAAGTGTAGCCAGTAAGAGAAAATCGATGCCAAAGAAAAGGTAAAAGGGTGGACTTAAGCATTAGGGTTTGGAAGTGGAGGGAAGGTGATGGTCATATTAGATAGATTTTGCTCCCAAACAATAGCAGGGCATCGGATCCGATGTCATGGAGAAAAGATATGGGGTATAAGAAAAGGTTTGCTGTGAGATTGGGAGAAGGATGAAAGATAGGGGTTAGAGGCAGAGCAATACAGATGGACTATTGCAACTCACCTCCAGTGGTTGATTCTTGAATGGCTTGCAGTTGAAACAGAGATATACGACCCGGTCATCAAACAGGTTCAAGCCAGGTCACCAGGTTCTGCACACTGGTTCAAGTCCTTCAACTCTTTTGAATCATCTCAAGTCCTTCACCAGGTCATCATGTCTCAAATAAAGATGATGGTGCTAGAATGATTATTTGTTTGCCTTTTTAATCAAGCTGTTGTACATGTGTCATGCATGCACATATGTATTAGAATGTTTGTATAACTATGTGAATATATCTTCAAATTTAATCACAAAAAAGGATTTTAGTGTTAAATTCAAAGGGATCTTAAACTCCTGTGCACCTACTTGGTCCCATAAATCTTAAAAAACTTAGATATCAGAAAGAGGATGACTCAGGTAGCTTTTTTTATGATAACTACTGCATGAAATAAAATCAGAGCAAAAACAAAAAATACTTCACCTTGCAATGCTAGCTTCCACAGTGGTCCTAGAGCAACATACGCATTAGTTGCATACGCTGTATGCTGGAATTCTTCTTTCTACATGACAGAGAAGCATAATGGTCAATATTGGTTGAATTTAATTAAATCACATGTTCATAAAGCAACTAAGCAAAATGAGAATCCAGGAAAAGAAAAAAGACCCCGTAATTCATACTGTTAGGGATATTACAGTGGGAAATATTGGCAACTAAAGATAAGCAGGGTGCTTGCAAGATATACCCAGCAGCAGAGCCCACAGAACATGATCCCAACTGAACTGTAACATATAGTCCTACATCACATGGAAGCAACTATCTTTTTTCCCCTCGTTTCAAAATCCGTCAAATCTATTAGTGTAAAAAGAATCCTAGTAATAGAACTCTTCACAATGCTGAAGAGTTTGAATATGTACCTGAAACTTTTTTAGAAAGATTTGCTTGAAAAATAAAGCAAATTTATGAATCATTTGATTCAAGATATTCACTAGATATATGTTCAAAATGTTCTGAAGAATGTTGATCTTAATAAACATATATTTCTCATATCTCCATATAACTGTTTCAAACTTCCTAAACTTTATCTGTGACACTTTCCCAAATTTAGCTTCCTTATGTTAGTCTTTGCATATATAAGCTTCCCATAGTATTGATGGCATCAGTAGAACAAATATGTTATTAATGTGTTAAAATTAAAAAAAAAACTGGTGCAGCATTAAAATACAACAGACACAAGCATCGAGAATGATTTGAGATCCTTTATTGCCATGGATGGTTAGAGTTATTCTTTATTTGTTCAAAACATGTCTATGTGCTATTATAAAGCAGCTAACTTGACATATGTTTCATAAAACTCAAAGAGTGAACTACCCTATCTTACTGTGCAGTAGAGAATCCTTTTACAGGCTTGCATATTTTTTCCTGCACCACCATGTGCCAAATGTCATGTTACAGCATGAGCTGCAGGATATGCATACTACACCAGCCTTTGACCAGCATGGACATTGGACACAATACACAATACTTTTGTCCTCATTACTTAGTTGGGGCAAAAGCTGGTACAAAACAAAAAGGAAAGAAAAGAAAAATTCATTCAGCAAAACTCCAGAATAGACAGACCACCATCAATTTCCTTATGCCAGCTTGTTAATCATTCAAGTTTCAATATTCCGAGAATAAATGGGCCTATTTCACATACTAAACTAACTGGCAATGCAGGTCTCCTGCTGCAGATAAAAATCAGAACAAGACTGATATCTCATATTCAAAATCATGACAAGATCTAAGAGTCCAACCCACATAACAGATCTATATTCAGAACAATTTCAAAAAAGCTAGTACAAAGTCCTCGAATCATGTCCAGGTTCGCAGTGATGTTTCTAAAAGGTTATACTAAATCTATGTTCTTGAAAGATCTCATCTCTCAAATCTTAGTGTTGCATGAGGAGGGAGGGGTGTTTGTCAAAGGCAGGACTGCGAGAAAAGAAAAAAAGATGATGCCAAAGCAGGGTGTGAAAATTTCATCCCAATATCAAATTAAGGTTTTGGAGGCATTGTTTTATTTCGATATAGACAGCAAAGAGTTCATTATCTTACCAAAACACGGTCTAATATCAGCTGAATTATCAACTGCTCTAGTTCATCTTTCTTGAGATCAGGAACTGAGTTATTTGAACCACCTGATAAAATAATAAGTCCCAAATATTCATTATTAAAAAAGCCCACTACAATGAAAATGATCTAATTACTTGCAGGTTTAAATTAAGAAACTGTGCAAGAAACACTTAATATCAAATGATGACAAACATATTAAGTATTTGATACATTCAACAGTCTAATAATCGGAGCGTGCCTTCAGCAGATATTCATCTAAAGAAAATTTTATGTCAAAACAAAAATGGTTATAGGAGAGAATTTGTTAATGAGGCAAACACCCTTTTTTTTGTGAGGACCGCAAGGACTGATGATTAGATCTAAGCAAGGTACGCCGTACTGGTCTGAACCGGGCGGTACAAGGCATATCGTACTATATCAATTCAGTACCAGTATCTGGTATGGATGGCATATCGAAAGCCAAAAAAATTTCGTATCGTACTGTACCGATATTATGCTAGTGTGGCACCAGTACAGGGTCCGCTACCGAGACCCCGAACCTTAGATCTAAGCATGTTAGCATGTTTCAAGACTCTTCAACTAGCACTTTCAGGATCAATGACAGGCAACTAGGAACTATTTCAGTATTTTACAAGGCATAAATATAAAAGGAAATCCATGAGTAAAGTTCAGCAAACTCTAAGATCTAATATACAAAGGAAATGTTTGAAACAGTATAAAAGCACGATAATCTACAATAGAAGCTGGCTGGCTCATATTGATTTCTGGTGTTTTTTCCCTAATTTATCATATTTTCTCCCTTTTACTACTTTGGTAATTTTATTTCTGATAAACCAATTTCAACTCATATTCATGAAATTCCTCAAAATGAAATGTTCTTGCTTGAAGCTAAGTTGAGATATGTCTCATATCCAAAATTGTAGACCTTAAATGCAGAGCTAGCAGATCATCATAAAGAAAATACAGAGCTAGGTAGGCTACATGTGGAATTCTCTAAAACAAATATAGTCCCAGAGACAATGCTGATCCATGTATTATCAATGATGGATGTCATGTTTTGACAAGTTGAACCCGTGAGTCATTAGACACAAGTTCCAACATAATTAGACTGCAGAAACTCCATCCTATGTACCAATTCCTAGTTTCGCAAATGCATTATGACTTATAGCACCAATCTTGGGGAAATCCAAAGGGACAACAAAATAACAACATAAAGGAAAAGATGTCTACATGCATTCTAAGTTGATAGAACGATGCTCCAGAAGCCACTGTTACCATTTTGGGAATCCAATAAGTTTTTCTTTCATGGAAACTTATGAGTTTTAGGCTGTTTTCTAAGGCTCAAGAAGGCTGAAGAATTTTAGTAGATAGAATTCAAGGACATTATATTAATGTAAAAACATAGCACTGAAACTCTTCTAGAGAGTTGTTTTAGGACTTGATGTGATAAGGGAGATTAGATTCTATAAAGTATTACCATGCTATAATGAAAGTAAATGAGGCGCATGCAATGGGCATGATTTATTTTTTACATGACATTCCAACTTTTTAGGCTGTAACATTTTCCTAAATATGTTAATTTATGTGGGCATTGCTTGGTGCAATGGTAAAAAACTTGGGCTAACAAGGCAATGGCGCGAATTCAAGTCCTAGTGCAGCCACTTTGTGAGAAAAAGAAAAATGTCAAAAGTTACGTCCGTCCCCAGTTCCCTCCTCCCAGGACCCAGACTGCTAGAACCATCAATAGGTAATGGCCCTTTTTATATATCATATTAATTTCTTTATTTAAATAACTTCTGGATCTAGAATATTAATCAAAGACATAATTTACAAAAACTCCACTAAATATAATTGTTTGACCTGTACACCATTTTAAGTTTCACTGCATGGTAACCATATCTCAGCATGGTTTAAGTAGGAGGCCTGATTTAAATTTTTTTTTTTTAATTTAAGGAATGAACAGGAGAGATATGGCAGAGTTGTAGAGGTATAAAGTAAAAGATAAAGCTGAGAATAAAGATTGGGTAGCAGACCAGAGACTTAAATATGGAGAATTCCTTTAGGAGTGAATCAAATCTTAGATAAAGTCTACAAACAAATTACAGCAGTTTAGTTAGTGAGATAAGACTGTTGGAAAATAGTTAGTGGGATAAGATGGTGGTGGGAGACACAAGCCCTGTAAGAGGAAGAAAGGGAGAGGAAAAGTGAGGCATGGGAAAAAGATTTGTGAGGATGATTGCAGCCGTAGAAAGAGTAAAGCTGTGTGTTTCATAAATACAACATAAGAAACTACAATTTCAATAAAGCTTTTAACTTTGTATAGTGGATACTTATGGCAATTTAAAAAGAAAAAAAGGGAACATGGTTATCTTTATGAAAAGATTGGCAACTTTAAAAAGAAAAAATGCTGATTCAACATTCAAATAGCATCATCCTTCAAGGTTAAAGTTTTGAACATGTTGATTACGTGAAATATATTTGCCAGTTTATACCTTGAGCTTTCTAAGATTTACAGTTCTTTATTATTAATTACTCACCTTGTTACAAACATTTCTTTTGCTCCTTTAATTTCCAATTGTTATAAGCAAAGAAACAGCAACACCTTGATGTTGGTATATGTGCATCAACAGGGCAATGCAGACACAGACACAGAGATCACTAAAGCTAATATGCTCCGATATCATTTAGATTTTAAAAATCTAAACTCCTTGCATTGTCTCATCATGTTGTGAACTAGACAAAGAATTATGTTATATTAAAAGTGAAATTACACATTATTCTTTTCAAAATATATGCTTTTATGGGGAGTATTCAAAAATTTATTTTGTATAATATGCAATGAGAAATATAAGTACGCATGATATAGAACACAAACGACAGGCCACTAATTTGTCATAACATATTTGAAGATGGAACATAGATGTAACAAAAGGTTTAACTTATTTACAAGTTACCAACAAAGAGAAATTAAAGTCATGGTGGTTCCCGTCTCTTAATAAATGAGACAGATAATACTATTTCAGAAGAAAAATGCAAAATTCTTTCCAAATATTCCAATCCAAAACTAATTCGCCTAACTCCTATTAAAAACCTCATCTCTGTCTAGTGTGTTGAGTATTAGAAGTATAAAGAACATAAACTTGTATATATTAGAAGTAAGACAGTTAAAGTTCACCATACTTATGCATACCGCCCCATACTAGGCGTATCGCATCATACCAGTACCAAACCGATAATCGGTAAAAAAACATACTATATTCTAGTATACTGAACCAATCCAAACCAGCACTATACCAACATGGTACCCGTACCAGTACCAAAACCGATATTGCGAATCTTGTATAGAACAAACCAAGGTTCACCATACCAATCAATACCGTACCACACCAAGCATACGGTACTATAACGGTACATAGTCTCATACTGTACTGACATTCGGTACGCCTTGCTGTCTCGACCATACAGCATACCAACACTATAATAGGATTGATACCGGTACTGAGACAGCGAACCTTGAAACAAACACTATTATACAACAATATTCAGCTCAGATATAGCATAAATATCTAAAACAAAGGAATATTCTATCCAGAGAGTTTACCTAGTTTCTTCATCTTCACTTTGAGCCTATCAACTAATTGCAACATGGTTGCTCTCTGCTCATTGTCTTGCATGTCACGTAATAGTGATACAATAACTTTTGCATGATCTGAACAGAAAAAACATTCATCACCAAATCTTCAAAAACAAAGACAATGAGATATGAAGCAAAAAGAGGTTGTTCAGTCAAATGTGCAACCAAAGTCATTGTGATTGACCAATTCATGGAAGGCCCATAAAATAATTTGTATCTTTTCATTTTTCATGCGTGACCACATGCTTTTTTGGGTTCATCTTCTCAAGGCTCGGAAAATTGATACCAGAAATCATACCATTATGCAACCAGTTCAGTATCGATATGAAAGGTATGGTACAATAAGCACCCCATACCAAGACAGGCTTTAACATCTTTTCTTGCTTGAAATCGAGTACTAAAGGTCGTTACCAAGTTCAGCTCCAAATAGTATCGACCAGTTCAGCTTATATATTGAACCGAACCTCGGTACCTTGCCAATACAATATGGTATGATCGGTAAGGCAAACCTTGCATATTCCTATATATAATGAGAAGGTTTTGGTGACTGGACTGAGGCATGACATGGAATTTTCCCAATTTCATATTTAAAGTTCCATTTCTGAATCATTTTTTCATGCATGAGAATTCAAAAACTGTGTACATGAAAAGTATTGTGTTGGCGGCGGGGAAAAGGCAAACTGATGAATTTTGGGCATGCACTATATTTTAATAACGCTCTATTTTTCCTTCCAAGAGTCCTAGTTGACATGCTTCTATAGGTAGGAGTCCTAGGCAAGTGGAACCATTGATCTCCAAATTTATCTGGGAAACAATGGGTAATGGCAGCCATCATGCCAATAACATATCCTCAATGAACTGCAATCTCTCTTTGTTATCCTTTGACCAAAAGAAAAACCTCTATAATCTACAACTTTTTAGCATGTTACAGTCCTCCAGATACACCACTCTACATTACTCTCTCTCCAAGAAAAAAATAAGAGAGGCATTCTCTAGTCCAAAAGATCATCCCTATCCATGTATTCTTACCATATGCATCATTTGCAAAACACTAGTGCGATGTACGTAAAAACTACAGCATATTATTTTTGTCTTCGTCTACCTGAGCTGTGTTATACACCTACCTGAGACAGTGGTGGACACACAACTGAGCACCTCCCTTTGCCACCTATATCATCCTTCCATCTATATTCCATTTTTTCCAATTTTCTTGAAAAGTACTCCTTTGTATTGTGTGTGTTTACATGCATACACATATTTTTGTGTACGAGTGCATCAGTGTAAGTCTTGTGTGTGCATTTGTCTGCATGTGCATAAATATTTAGCACATGCAGCACAAGAATGATAGCTGGGATTTCCACAGTAAGGCCAGCAGATGCCAGCTTTTTTTATAAGGAGTGGACCTGCAAAGATTTTAAATTTTAATAATGATATACTTCAAAAAGAAGGCCTCACTAAGGCTGATCTTAGGTTGAGTCTGGCCATGATGGAGGCCATGGAACCTGAGGCTGCATTCAGGTTGAGAGTCCAGCAACAGGCAAGGCCATGAAGGTTCACAAATGATAAATGTATGTATTGGTGTATGTGGGGTTACGTATGCACATATTTGTGTGTCTATGAAGAACGCAACAGCCTTGCCATTCATGTAAGGGCCATAGAATGGATACATGAGATTATTGCCTTTGTAGTGGGGAAATAACTCATCCAGTGTTGCTATCTGAGATTCACTGTAACTGCTTAAGTAATCTCATCAATCATCATAACAAAAAGGTTAACAAGCTGCCATATTCTTAGCATACACATGCACATATTATATGCATCTATGAATGTTGCTCCTGGAGCTAACTTTGATACAATTTTTTAAGAAGTCTCATCACAGCAAAAATTCAACTAACTGCAAATCATAGCAAATAGATGACAACAAGCGAGAGGAAAGAAATCTAAAATAAAGACGCATCTGCAAGTGACTTGGAGAAAGATATGCTAATTGAGTGCTAAAGAATAACTTTTGTCTTCCAAAGAAATTTATAGTCAAAGCCATAAAAACAAAACAAAACAAATAACAATACCAGCTGTTGATGACCACAAAAAAAAATCTATCAAAAGTTTAGAGGAACCTCATCATACAAGTGGTATCTACTTCCTTAATTTCATGGCCATATGCACAGTTATCACACATCCCTGAAAAATTAATTGCCAAGATTAGTATCGTTTGTTAGAGAAATCTCTGCAAGCAAGTAAACTACAAGGCTGTTATTCTTCAAATTTATGTAAAAAGGCATATAGAACTACCATTGCAATCCTGTAGAGGTTCCCCAAAATGCTGAAAGAAAGCACCCCGGCGGCAGTTTCTTTTAGACTGAAAAAAGAAAGTACAAACTTTACCCTTATCCTAGCAAGAACATCATTTTGCTGGACACTAGACAATAGTAATTGCTTCTATTCTTTCATCTTTTTTCCACAATTATTCAGAAATAGCATACATTTTGTGAAATATTGGTCAAGATATATTCTTTATCATGTGTGATGTAGTAATATACTATTTAATCTGTGTAAGAAAGAGAAACATGCATGTCTGAAGGTGTACCTGACAGTATCGGACAATATCATAGAGATTTTGCAAGCCAGAATTCTCATAAAAAACCATTGTACTCTGTTTAGAAAGCACCACGTTCATTTACTTGTCACAGGGAGGAAAAGAATAACATCTACGAAGTCAAAAATGGTTCTACCTGGCGTGGAACATCGCCTGGTCTAAAATATAACAAGCATTCTGAAGGAAGTCCATCTCTTCCAGCTCGGCCACTCTCCTGTAATGCCAATAATTTATGGAAATTCCTTGAATAAAGCAAGCAGATAGATTTAAACTACCTGATAGTATGTCTCCATTGATTTACTGAGGCTGTGATGAATGACAAACCTGACTAGAGATAACCAAGAAAATTTTAGTTTTGAGCACCCTGTAAAAGGGCACAGATAGAAAGAGAAACTGAAATTAGACTACAGAATAAGGCATGTACTAGAAGCGAGTACATCCAGAGTAAGGTCCTGTTTGGGGGAGCTGTTAGTAGTAGAGCTTTTAGAAGTACAGCTGTTGGAAGTAGAGCTGTCTGAAGCAGAGCGTTTATAAAAAACTATTTGCTGTTTGGTAACTACATTTCTAAAGTACTATGGCACTTTAACATGTATTTGGTAAACAAACTGAGAAAGTACTTTTGTGTGACAAAATGACTATAAAGGACATTACCAGTATTATACAACAGAGCATAATAAAATATAATATGTATTAATACATAAATATATGATATAATATAATATTAATGTAAGGTAATATAATATTATTATAATATAGTACTATAACATTATACATTATAAAATAATAATTTAATATAATATTAAATTATTTAACATAACATATCAATGTATTATGATATAATATAATATAATATAATATTCATAGTATAATACAATAATAAATATATAAAATATTATAATTATTAGTGAAAATTAATTTTTCATCCTTCTAATGACTATTTATCTCTCTAACAAATTTTTTAGCTAGGTGATAAAATTGGTTAACTAATTACTAATATTTTTATTTATTTATTTATTTACATTAGATTATGGGCCACTCACTCATTATTATTTTTTATTTATTTATTATTTTATTTCATTGAAACATAGATGGGTCGCCGGACATGGGTGGTGGCCGGCATGGTGGCTGCCACCGTGGGCAGCCACGAGTTCCCAAAACAAAAGAAAAAAGAAAAAAAGAAGAAGGAATAGAGACGGCGGCGTTAAGTAAATATGATTTAAATGGGGGTATTTTGATTCAAAAAACAGCTTTCCGACAAAGCTGAAAGCAGCATTTTCGGAAAGCTCCAAATTGGAGCTTCCCCCCAAAAGCTGTTTTCAGCTTTCCGCAAAAGCCGAAACCAAGGTCCACCGTACCGGTACTAGTCGGCGTACCGGTGGCGGCCTAGACCGGTACGGGATACGTACCGGTCCCATACCGGTCTGAACCGGTTCTCCAACAATAAACCACCGGTATCGGATTCCACGCTGATCCGGTACCGATCCCAGGCCGGACCAGTACGTACGGGCCGGTACGGACAGGTACGGCAGACCATGGCTGAAACAGCTTTCCGAAAATTTTACCAAGCACCATTTTTTATCTAAAAGTACTTTTGGAGGGCCAGAAAGTGCTTTTTGGCCCTCCAAAAGCTCCCCCAAACAAGTGCACTGTGAAACTATCCTTTATAGCCACTTATACATTAAAAATCATAGAAAATAGTTGAGAAAAACAATCTTATCATCTAGGCACACATATGCTTAGGCATATATACTCATCTAGATAACTTGTACTTTACTCATCTAGGCACATACGTTTAGGCATGCATGCGCACACACCAAGACATGCATGCACATGCAAACCTCTAGGGTCCACGTGGATCGGGTCTACCCAGATCCAGGCCAATATGGATCCAAGCCTTCCTAGGATTTGAGAAACGGATCAAGAATGAGATCGAAACAAAAACCCAAATGAGCATGTTTCACAGAACTAGGTCCAGCATGATTGAACTCAATTAGATTCAATCTTCAATTTAGACATGCACTAACACAGCCCCTAAAATGATGGGTAAATCTGTGCCTAAACATTAAAATCAAATTCAGTTCTGGCTGGATCTAGGTCAAAATAGACCTACGCCAACCTGATTCACTTGCAGCCCTATATGCACCCACACATGCTTGCATGCATTCATATGCGTGCATAAACCAACTTGAACATTTGCAGACATGCATGAATAATATGCTCGCATACAAAGGTATAACATCGGAATTTCCATGATCTTGAGCTCCACCAAAACAAAGGATTCCGCCAGTACCCAAGCGCTCTTGCAAAAATACCCCAACATGATTTTGACACTGCTGAAAGTTGATTCATTTTACTGATTAAGCTGCTTTCATATAATATAAATTAGCATGCTGTTCATGTTTATAACCTTTATAATATCTGATAATACCACCCATATAGAAGGGGAGTAGATGATGGAAAATGATATGAAACCACTGTTCATTAAACAAAAATGTCACATTTATTGGTAAGCATTTAAATAAGTACTTACCTATTAATGTTGTAAAGAAAAGCAACGCTAGAAAGGCAACCAATTTTCACAGAAAGCACAAGAAAGCATCAGGAAGTGATATTAACTGGACATTCAACATATGAAAACTAAACATACGTACTAAAATGGCAATAACAGTCACATAAGACTCTGTTCATTCAACATACCATCTGGTTTATTTATTCCCATTCCAAATGCCACCTGCAAAATTTTTATCAAAGGGGTCATAAACTGTTTACTTGGAAAGGCCAAAAAGAAAAAAGGAAGATGGCACCAGGCATACATACCGTCCCAATGATAACTTGTAATTTGTTTTTGCTCCAGCTGTTCAGCAAAAGAAAAGACAAAATTATATAAACCAAATAGGTGAAAATTAGACTACAACACAGCAATGCAACATGTTAATTGGAAAGGAACAGAGAAATGTTGGTGCAGGAAAAACATGAGATCAAGACCTAAGGTGGCACGGATGGTAGTCAGGAAAAAGTAAATGGAAAAGATTGAAACAAGTGGAGTTTGCCCTAAATAGGAATTTTTGGTCAATGAGAATCCATAGAGCAGATCCAAATATATGTGACCAGGCTTGTTACAAAAAAAATCGAAGGAAAGAAAATCTAAATTATGATAATCCTTAATATATTGCACCATGTTCACACTGTTAAGTACTGGTACATACCAAAAATTAAACAAAATTTGAATTTTATAATAGACTACATCATTAACCTGTTAGACATTTAGACTGTAAAGTTTAGAAAGCATGACAGGGAAACCATACAACCATCATCTTGAATTGATTTATATTAAAAAAGATTGGAAAAATATGTCCAAAGTTATAAATATTTATTGAAAAGAGTAAATACCATGCCATATAAGAATGAGTAATATACTAATATATGTGGTCTTAGCAACTTCATGTAACAGGAGAATGATCATGTAAACTCCAAGTTGGGTACCTGTAAGGATTGTATTTTACTTAATGGTGTTATACTTGTCTCCAACAATCAAATGGTGTTCCAAAAAAATGATGATCAACATGAATCATTCTGTACAGTTCGACACTAGCCAGTTTTGGTGAGGGGACCCTTGCTAGTACACTAGTATTTATCGATGTCAATGTAACCATATGCATTATTTGGTGTTCGCTGAAAAACTATGACCAACATAGAGAAACTATTTTGTTTAATCAAATGCTAATAATTTCCTTTTTTCTTCTGCATTTTTGGAATCCAGTTTGCCTTTCTCTTTCTGAATGACTTGGAACAGTTGTAAAATTATGGATCCAGGTGTCAACAAAAACCAAAACAGAAGAAAACATGAGTGGGTTTTTTGCCAAATGCAAGTCTTCTAACACAGAAACACAAAAAAAAATGCACATTGCTCTGTTAAATAAATATGTATATCCAAAATATGTATCATAGTTGGTGCTGTTTTGTGGATCAGCTTCAGTCTGATGTTAAAAGTAGATTACTTTTTTATAATATTCGGTACCATATAGCTGTGGTTTGAAATGCAAATTTTGCTGTGGCAAATTAGGTGTTAAGTTATCCTCAAAAGAACCTATAAGCATGCTCGAGATGATCTGCAATAAGTAATCTACTCATCTACTTAAACATGTAGTTTTCAAATTTTAATGTTCTGTTCATTAGAAGTTTTTGTTACGGCATCTCTTGTAGGAAAAGAAAGACAGGTTTCCAAAGCGCAAGTTTTGAACTTTCTACATATACACACAGGTAAAATATACATACATACATACGTATCAAAGTCTACGGAACCGTCCTAAAGCGCCCGGTTCGAGGCATCCTGGGCTATACTGGCGGCAGATGGAGAGATTTCTACCATTGAAACCGAGATGACTCGCTGGAGGAGAAGAAGGAGAAGAGGAAGAGAGAGAGAGAGAGAGAGAGAGAAAGAGCAGGGAAGGGACTAGGGAGGGAGAGGGAGAGGGAGAGGCAGAAAGAGAGAGGAAGAAAGAGAGAGGTCGGGGCCGGCTGGCGGAGCCTCCACGCAGATGTGGAGGCTAGGGAGATGCAGAGGCGGGGCCCTTTTATTTTTGGGCCAGCCTCGGTCTCTCTCTTTCCTCCTCTCCCTCTCCCTCCCTCCCCGCTCTCCCTCTCATTTTCTCTCTTTCTCCCTCTCCCCTGCCATAGAAGATGTGTCGGTACATGCCCAGCATGGCACGGCGTGGGCCCGTACCAACTCGTCCCGCCAGGCAACCGGTACAGTGCCTGATACTGGTTCCGCCATCCTTGATATGTATATATACATATATACATTTATATATATTTATATACATACATTTATATACAGACGTTTATATATGAATGTTTACATGTACATACATATATGTGTGTCTATACATATGTATATGTAACATATGTGTACATATATATATATACACACACACACACACACACATGCTGCTAAGAAAGAGCAAGAAGTTAAATCAAATAACTGGTTTTTCACCAGACCCCCTTTTCGTGCACGTACTAAGAGTTCTCCCTCTACCAACCAGCTGAGGAAACCTGCCTCCTTCAGCCTCCTGTGTGTGCCGGCGTTTGTTTCTGCTCTAGCTGGTACCCAGCTTGCTTTTGGAGCAGGAGAAGGTGCCAACAGCATCAAGGAGTGCTCCACCTTCCACTGCATATGTAGAAAAAGAGAGAGCGCGGAAGAACTATTTATCTTTGGACCATGAGGTGGTGGGTTTGGCCAGCAGCAACAGTGTTAGGCAAGCAACTTGGAAAGCAAAAACAGCCTATGCACAAAACAAGCCCAAATCTGAGATTTGACTGTATCTTTCCACCTACTGAAGCTCTTAAGAACAGCTAGAAATCAACCCGCAGAAGAAAGAGAATCTGGCACATTGAACAAATTGGGTACTTTTGCATCCCTCCTTGGTTGTTCCATAGTTTTGGAAGAAGGAACTCAAGGCACATCATTCTGATGGAGCAGGGAATGCTTACTATACTATTTTTTTAACTAATGCTTACTAGATTTCTTTTTCTTTTTGTTGTTGTTGTTGCTGGAAGCTTTCCCCAGCCGCTTTATTAGTTCCTCGTCAGTTTTCTGAGTTCATCATTCTGAGTTAATCTCATTGCATGAAGAGAAAACAAGGGGGAAAGCGAAAGCTTGTGACACGCTTCCAGCCCAGCTTTTCTCCTCCAGTGAAAAACGGAAATGCATGAAAAACTCCAGTCTCTAATCGAAAGCAGAACATCAACTTAACTCATTTTTCTCAGTATTCATTGAGATAACAGACTTGGTAAGAACCACTTAGATCTCTCCACAATCCTTATCCAACAATAGTCAAATAAAACTGCCTTCCTCTTCCCAACACAGTGAATCCACAATGAATGCCCTGACCGACCTTAGAACCTGTGAACCTTCCATTTGACCGGCTTTTTTTCAATTAACTTTACAATTTTCCATGTCAATGAATTTCAATATTCATCACAGCATCATACATTAGCTATGCTCATCTCAAAGGGGACCAACACTGTAGGAGATGGTTAGACCAGATACGAGTTAGAGCACAGAATATCTTTCATTTCAGAGTAGCAGAACTTTCACCAACAATCCAATTCCAAACTCCAAAGCTTCAAGATATGCCTAAGATATTGAAAAATGATGGTGAAAATAAAAATAAACACAAGATGACAGTGGTTAAAGATGTCTGTGCCTATTGCCTAACCGTATTCAATTTAGTTTTTGATTTGCGCCACTTAGAAAATCATGACAAAAAAATTAAAATCCCAAGGTAATGCATGCATATGTAGTTGATAATTGATATAGTATATTACTTTTCTATTAAAAAAAAAGAGACATAGTATATTACTTTGTATAGAGTTATTTAAATCACAACGCATGCATACAATTGCATAGGACACAAAAATAGAGACAGGAAAAGACAAGATTTATGTCCTATTTTTGGAATTTTGAGGACTTACACTACAATCAGGTCATCTATCAGTAATCCTGTGGTAGGCATTTTCATAGGTAATATGTGCAATTAACATCACAAATTTTGCATTTTCTTAATATATTGCCATCTAAAAGAACTAACTATCTCATTTAGTATTTGATCATCATCCAACATCTAGCCAGTTGACAAGTTGCAAGCCAGATTACATAGTCATCTTTAATAATCTCGTTTTGATTTAATTGATGACTGCTGCAGATATCTTGATTTACATGATAATATCCCCTTTAATAAATGCTTCCACAGGCCTACCGTCCTTCATATTTTGATCACATTTTATTGCCAGATTATCATGATTTCCATATTACTGGGTACTCTTTTCTCCTACCTATCATTCATCTTAACAACCATACAACACAAAGTCTGGCATTCGTGTTGTCTAAGGGCCTTGCATTGTCAGTGTCTCCACATTTCCCAGAAATGATGTTTCCGACTTTTTCTCAACTATAGCACCTCTACGTTTAGAATCCTTTCCCAGCCAACTATATCGTGTCTATCTAGAATCCTTTCGCGATATGACCATCTAGAATCCTTTTCGTCTGTGAACTGTCAAAGCTCACCAATATGTATGTGTTTCCCACTGCATTCTACGGTCCATATTTTTTTGTCAGGCCACATTAATTGCACGTGCAATATACTAGTGTATTTCAAGACATTCGCTTGTTCTTGTTCCATCTACCATACTCTATATCTAGGAATAACACAACTCCAAAAACGAAAAAAAACCTGCTAATGCAAAAGAACAAATCATAGCAAGTCAGCCATTCTTCCCAATTGATCTCATCATCAGTTGTTTGAGTTGTTGTTATCAAAATCTTGAAGAAAACCTTGAAAGTGTTGAAGATGTCCTCTTTCTGCAGATGTTCAACCATCTAGTGTTTCATATACAATCTCTCAAATGTCCACCCTGCCATCACTTGAGAGAACCCTATCAATCGATATTAAGATGATATCCTAAACAAGATGCTTCAGACTCCTCATGCATCACTCTCTTACTTTATCTCCAATATACCAAGTTGACTGCTACAAAGAGAATTACATGACCCCACCCCCAAAATAGACTGAAATTGGGAACATTTAATAGAGAAAATACAAGCAGCTTTATTTTGCAATGACTAATTTATCAAGGACAATGAAATGTACCGCAGATGAACTTTCTCACGAGCAGTCACATCCATATCTGCGTGGTAATAATCTGCTGAAATTCCACGTTCTTGCAACTCCTTTGCAACCTGTATGTGACAAAAATCATCACGAACTTCGAGTAACTATATCACATAAAAATTCACAACCAAACATGTTAGAGTGACCAAGTGCATTAAAAGCCCAAGCATGGAAGAGCGTTATGCCGTTGACAACAGAATAAATTCAGAAGACAATGCACATAGTTTGAAAGAGCTTTCTATTATTAAACTATTAGCATTATTTTGATAGTCTTACTGAAGAGAATGCACAGATGTGAAAACTTTACCATCACTAGAATCAAAATCCAGATTATATTTATCCAATATAACAAGCACGAAGATAAAAATATCATATTAGTTTAGATAAGGATTTTCAATAGAAAAAAATACAGAGAGCACTGGGAAAGAGGAGTACTCTGATAATTTTCAGAATTGTCATACACACTAGCCTCCTCTTAATGGGACTACAGGACCAAACCTTCCAACCAACTAGAAGCACTTGGTTAGAAGTTGTTGAAAAGGATATGGAATATAAAGCCAGGCCCATTAATGAAGCAGGCATTCTTCTAAGGATTACAGTGAGCTCAAAAGGAAATTAAACATTTTTGAAAAACTACACAGTTTACAAAGAAAGTCGTTGTGGGTTAGTTTAGGTTTAATTAGGGTTAGACTAAATTATTTTAATGTTTTCGTTTTATTTTTAATTAATTTGTTTTTTTATTGAATTTTACATGTTCAGATAAGTTGGGAGAAGGTTTGGTATTCTATAGCTTCTTTTTTTATACTCTTCAGTCTATTCTTTGAGTGAGTGTTTGAATCCTATAATTCTAACTTCGGTGGGACTTGGTGTCCAAAGATTCTATTTTATGTCTTGCTTGTGCTAAGAAAGGTTTAAGTCATTAAGATTGTGCTCTGGATTCATTTTATTGGCTTTCCATATCGGTCTCATATAGTTATGAATTTTCATACTTTCAGAAAATTGGAAAGTATGTTGCTTCTTATTCTTTTGTTAGAAGAAAGGTCTAGAGTCATCCTACTTAACTAGCGTGTCCTATTTAATAAGTCTTATTATGTCTCTTTTTGGTGAGTCGGATATATCAAACAGTTACACATCCATTAGAGTCTGCATACAATTTAATAAGACACTGTCCTCTCAAGAAGTCTCATTATGTCTTTAACTGAAAAAGGAGGACAGGAAACAGAGTAAAGTCTAAAAATCAGTTTTGGTGATGAAAGAAAGAAATTTGCCCCAATTGTAGAAATCATCAACTTCAGGTACACAGGAGCTGTTTGGTTGACAAGTTTTATTAAAAAAGGTACATAGAAAAATCAAATGAAGAAGTTTTTCAAAAAAATGGTTGTTTGGTTGTTTTCCATAGAACCTGTTTTATCAAATTGACGTCATAAAATCTCAAAAATGAATTCTATGAAAAACAGGTGTCCTCCTGTTTTTCATAGAACTTCTTTTATAGGAGATTATATTTTATCGATATCTCTTTTAGTTAAGGCTGCAAATGGGTCGGGTCGACCCGTGACCCAACCCGACCCGACCCACGTAGACCCGACCCGACCCGAATTTTAGGACCCGTGGGTCCGGGTCGGGTCCTAAAATTGGACCCGAATCATTTTCTGGGTCGGGTCTGGGTTTACCAAACGGACCCGACCCGACCCGAATGGACCCGAAGAGAGAGAGAGAGGAAAAGCAAAAGAAAGTCTTTTCTTTTTCTTTTTCTTTTTTTTTTGGCGTGGGTTGTGGTACTGTTGGTCAGTATGGGAGGATAGCAAGATAGCAACAAGCATAGGTTCACAGAATCCAAAGGAACGTCGGCCCGTCAGGATTCTCTCTCGATCTGTTACACTGTTGAGACCTCTGGTGTCTCGGTAGCTGCCTTTTTTTTTCCTTCTGTTTTTTGGTTTTTGTTTCTTTTAACTTTTGAAGGGAGAAAGTGAGGGAACACTGCAACTGAATATGGGTCATGTGCCAGTTTTCTGTAATGGAATTGGATTTTGGAAGAAGGTCTGGGATTTTTTTTGTCCTCGTGAGAGGGGAGCTGGGAGACACCGAGTTCCATCCAATCAGTCATATAGATAAAAAATAGTGTGTCATGGGTCATTTGTTCTGACTGGAGCTCAATTGCAAAGTCTTTCAAGTCATGGGTCACCCAGCACCTCATAATTATGATATGACCAAATTAGATTTACCCAATTTTTTTCCCAAAAACACAAAAAAATGGACCCGATCGGACCCGGACCCGACCCGAATCAGACCCGGACCCAACCCGAACCCGACTCGGACCCGACCCGACCCAACCCGATCTTCAACCGGGTCGGGTCCGGGTCCAAAATTGGGACCCGAACAAAAAACCAGGTCGGATCGGGGTCACCTAGGACCCGACCCGACCCGACCCATTTGCACCCCTACTTTTAGTGGAACTCCCTGGCATCCAAATCGACCTGTAGATCAGTTTCCAATGCAGATTTTATACATATAAATATGAAAATGTTGCAGATTAAATATTTCATTTTCGGATCCGAAATTTGTTTTAGATTCTCACCTGTAATGGGTTTAAACCTGAGGATCGAATCTACATCGCATACTCATCAGAAAAATAAACAAATCTCATATCTATAGTTGAAGTTTCTTTTAGACATGAATGTGAATACATAAAGGACAATACAACCAAATGTCAAACATTGATATATGAGGAGGTTCTACAACTGCACGACATATTCAACATTGCCATAAGCTAATATAGGGATATTTATTTGACAACGAACTATAAGATGTGAATATGGATCACAGCGCGCTACTAAAAACAAGAGATGATTTTCGTGTGTTTCTAGCTACGCCAATTCTGGGGATTGGTGCTAGACAATGAGCACTGATTGTTGGATTTGAATAAGGATTGGTTAAACATTTGGTTCTTTCTATGAATACTAATAGGTGTTCAAAGATAGAACAAAGAGTGATGTAAAATTATAATTCAGCCTATACTGCAGCGTTTAAAATGCAGGATGGTCTAAAAGAAGTGGGTAATCTCATTAAAGTTGTTAAATCTTACATGCACTTTGAGGTTGACAGACGTAGTTTCTTGATGCTTTTCAGTAAATTTATCTTAGTGTAGGCTTTAATAGCATCTGAGAGTACAGTATGAATCATAATAGCACGTTGCATCCTAGATCATCAAATGTGTTCTAGCTCTTGAGCCAAGAGGAGCTATATGCCAATTTGAAGAAACATGACCTTGTGACTAGAAGCTTCATTTTTCTTGGGCTATGTATTTCCATCCAGACTTGCGATGAGTCTCAATTGCCATAAAGTTACTACATGGCTTAACAAGGTTCAAAGATCTGGTTGTGTTTTTATACAAGGCTCATTTCTCTTTTAGTTTCTCATAGCTCTCAGGATCAAGCATTTGAAAAGTGAGATTTACACCTAAATTTGAGAAGCCAAGAAAATGAAATGGTTGAGCAAAGATATCAGGTGAACTGTGGTTGCATTATCTCTGTTGAAAATACTGTTTAGGAATTGCAAGGTTTAAAACTTGAATGTTTTATCTGTTATAACTACCTATGACAGGGAAAACCACACTATCAAATAAGCTTTGGATCACTGAAATTATTATTTCATAGAGAAGGAATATATGTTGCACTCAACAAAAGCATAAGGAATTTGTATTTCACACTATACAAGTAAAATTAACACAAATCAATGAGCATAGAGCAACGTAAAAGCTGAAAAATAGTCATGCATAAAGGATTTAAGTACTTAACAAGAGTTCAATTTCGTTATCATGAATGTGCCAAGTGTGATTAATTTCGTTAGTGATATGAAAGTTTCTCATCAATACAGTTTTCTCTTTTATTCAACTGAATCTGTTTGTTGGTTGCATGGAGCTATTACCTTCAAAAGGCTTGTAGACACTTGAAAACTGATTATGGTAGCTATAAGATGATAGACTTGGCTCATGAAGCTTGAAATGGTCGAGGTTGCAGAAGGCTTTCTCTTTTATCCAACTTAGTTTTGTTGGTTGCATGAAGTTATTATCCTCCAAAGCCTTGTAGACACATGGAAATTTATTATGGTAGCTCAAGATGATAGACTTGGCTTATGAAGCTTGAAATGGTTGAGGTTGCATAAGGTTTTAATCCACATATAAGGTGTTAAACTCAAGTAGAAAAGATGCAGTTTATGAGAAGTACAATGATGCAGAAACCAATTTGATGGTATAATAAGAAACAAAACTAGATACAGCCATATGTAACTTGACATTTGGATCTAAATGAAAGGAGTTGCAGAAAATAACTAAAGATCTAGTATGTTTGGGACTGGTTGTGAAGAAGAATTAAAATTTCAGTAAGAGACCAGATGGCCTCAGATCGGACGAATTAGTAGCTCAGTTTGACTACAAGAAGATAGGAATGGAACTTGTCCATAAATTTATGGCAAAGTTTCTGCAAATCAAGTAACAGATTTCATGTATTTTATGAAAATCTAAAATCTTAAAGTATTGTCAGATGCACAGATTGATTAGATTACATCTCATAAGCAGAAGGGAGCAAGTACTCATTCTCAACTGCAAATAATACATTCATTGCTTGTGCGTGAGAGGCACAGAAACAAGTAAGAGAATATTATTTTGCTTGCTCTACCACAAATCAAATTTTTCCAAGAAAAAGGTGTTTACTCAGATATATCAAGGGAACAACATACAAAGAGTTAAATGCAATAAGAACCATTCCACAGACCTGCTCGCACTCCTTCCTAGAGAAGCAATAAACTATTCCAGACTCGTTATTAGGATATGACTGCCGTATAAAATCTGCAATTTCGTCAATGACCACCTTTGCAACAGATGACTTCTCGAGTACCTAATAGACAAGCAACTTCAATTGTCAGATATCTTCCCACACAAGCAACTCCAATCAATAAGACATTTCAGCTAGTCACGCTATTAGTTAATGGATCAGTGAATAAGACATACTTTGTAGAAAAGATTGGGCCTATTAACTGTACTAACAAACTTAACACATTTAGGAATATGCAGCATCTCCATCAGATCTGTCTGGACCTTATATGTAGCAGTAGCCTACAAAATGGAAGTCACCGATCAGGAGTCAATAGCAGCTATCCACATCTTTCCAATCAAATTGATTATCACAACAATCAGTTTATTATAAGAAGAAACTTACAGTTAAAGCAATCATCGGAACATTAGGAAACTGAACCTTCAAGATACCAAGGTTCTTATAATCTGGACGAAAATCATGACCCCATTGACTACAGCAGTGTGCCTCCTGCACATTAACTGAACCTGTCAGTTGTCTACAAGCTATGCAGTTCATGATATACATTTTTCCGGTTAGAAATTCTGGCATGAGCTAACTTTTGCACAGTTACACTATCATATTGTAAGTATCAGGTATTCAAGATTTTCATTATAAAAGATAACCATGTCATGATGGAATGCTTATAAGATGGAATGCTTATAAGGTGCTAAGGGTGAAAAAGCGATTATATTTGTATATAAAAACTAATATATGAAAAGTTATAGAAGAAAAAAATTGATATATGTCTAGTTTATTTACAATATGCAAACATATGTTCCTAAAAATCAGATGGACAACCCACCATACATACTTACATACACATCCACACACTAGCATGTGTATGTATGTATGTACGTAGGACCATCAATGGTTCGCTACTAGCTGACTATACATGTGTCTTCCAAATAAAAGAATTAAAGACAAAACTAGTCTGTCATAGATATTTCCAAAGAAATCAGTAGCCTAAAAAACTCATTATGGGACATTGTGACTAGCCTACAAAAGCTCGTTATGTGATATCATTAGTAGCCTAAAAAACTCGTTATGTGACATCATTTTTCGCTTATATTAAAAAACCAAAAGATAGCATTCTATTTTACATCTGAAAATTTGTATAAAAATCTGAAATCCTTTAACATCCCGAACATATGCAAAATATAACCATTGTCATAATAGTAAGCTTTATCCTAGTTATTTTGAATTGGCTTTACAGATCCTTCTGTATCATTCATTATTATGGAGGGGCCTATCCTTTACCAAAGCAGGCATTTTCAAATAATTTTCCATATCTGCATTCATCTTTTTTTATTCTAGAGCATTTAACAGAAATCCAATCACTCTTCCTCATGTAACCCATGCCAATTATCCATCTCATTCTAATTTTTTATAGTCTCTTGCTGCTATCTTGATTTCCATACTTGGTCGACTTGCTTTCATCAACCCTGCCTCACAAGCTCAGTGAATACTTCACCTTCAAGCGTTGTCATTTGTTCTCTAAAGCCTCAAATGCACATTCAAGGTATCTACATCAGCAGCCCATTTCAGGCCTGAATGGGCCGAATATGCAGTATTTTAAACCTCGCCCTAAAGCTTAGCTACTGAAAGCAGGTCTAGTGTGGGTACAAGAAAGTGGGTCTCTTTAGTAAAAATAACAAGAAAACACCTAGGAAACAAGTGCTGGGACAAGTTTCTGGGGAGATTCAGAAGGGGTTGTGCCACCATAAGTGGAAGACTCTTGCTACTCAAACCTAAATAAACATGCAAAAGGCATTCAAAGCTGCTTCACCAACAGACTTGATATCTTTTTTTTTCTCCCTGCAGCCCCCATAGATACAAGACTCTCTACTGTTGCTTCAGAGACATAAACCGCTTGTACCTTGACTTTCTCTATGCCATCTTAGTAATCTCAAGATGATTCCTGTAACCTCAGCTATATGACAGCCCAATGCCACATCTATTTTGCAGTTCTTCTCTCCTGAGCACTGCCTGCTCATGGTTTTCCTAATATCATTTGTCTGCAATATCATAGTAATGTTCTAAACCTTATCCTCTCATCTGCTAGTCTATTTCTTGCTAGTGAACTTCATAAAAATTAACCCACTTTGCTATTAGTCAATTTTGTGGGTTAGTTTACTCGATCTTAGCATTGATCACCAGGCACATTGACCTGCAATATGTTGTCAAATTGGCTGCCCTTCAAGCCATTCTAGCTCACCTACTTAACATTAGGGCTGTCAACGAGCCGAGCCGAGCCCGAGCCACAGCAGGCTCGGCTCGGCTCGTTCCATAAAAGTCTAGGCTCGGGCTCGGTACCGAGCCCTGTACTGGGCTCGGGCTCGGGCTCGCCTGGCACAGCCCCGGCTCGGGCTCGAGCTCGAGCTCGTGAGGCTCGTTTGCCCGAGCCCGAGCCTGCCCCGGCGGCCGGCGCCCCATCTCTATCATTCATCGGAGGACGGGAGGAGAGAAGAACGAAGGAAATAAAGAAAAAAAGAAAGAAGAGAAGAAAGAAGGGGGCGGCCGCGAGCACCACCGGCACGGGCGTCGGCCGCGGGTCGACCGCAGGCGCTGCGGGCGCCGGAGGCTCGGCCGCGGAGGAGGGAGTGAAACTTTCACTATGAAAGGAAGGGGGTAGGGGGGACCTTGATGCAGAAACGGCCGGATGGGGCGGCGGCGCTTCACGCTTGTTGCCTTCCCCGCCGGGGGCGACGGCATCGGGGGCGGAGAAGGGAGAGGAGGTTGCGACGAAGCTTCTCGGAGAGCTGGGATCGGGTGTACGGCGTCGTCATCGTCGTCGGAGGGGAGGGGGCATCGGCTTCGAGCTTGGGGGCGAGCCGGCGAGGAGAACGGAGAAGAAAGGAGGGCTAGGGCTAGGGCTAGGGAATGTTCTGGAGAAACCGAGAAGAAAGAAATTAAAGAAATTAAAAATGGGTTAACGGGTTGGGTTCGGTTAATGGGTTGAGTCCGAACCCGAATCAATTCAATTCGATTTAAAGAAATTAAATGGATTTGGGTTAGCTCGGGTTGGGTCTGATCTAAATCCAACTGGGTTCAATTAGATTGGGATTTAAATTGATTGAGCCAAATAAAATTTAATTGGGTTGAGTCCAAATTTAATTGGGACCCAATTAAATTGTTAATTGGACTGAGCCCTCATTTGGGCTCGTTTGGGCTCGTGAGCTGCTCGGGCTCGAGCTCGGATTTAAACGGGCCTCATTTTAGGCTCGGGCTCGGGCTCGTTTGACTAACGAGCCGAGCCCGAGCCGGGCTTTTACCGAGCCGGGCCCGAGCCGAGCCCGAGTAGCTCGGCCCGTTGACAGCCCTACTTAACATGCATCATCATCAGCATTGCACCTTTGAGCCTTCTGCTCAGTTGCTAAACTGTTGGTTTTCTCATGCTTGTAACTCCTCATTTTTGTCATAAACAGTCATCTCAATTATCTTAGGCACTGTAAGTATAATTTTATGTATCCCTTTGAGCAGAACCATACCATAATCATCCAGCCTTGTCTTAATTAGTTGGGAACTGGGTAGGCTATCCATTTGAGTAGAACAAAACAAAAGATTTCATGTATGAAAAGTATGTAAAGACTACCAACAACAATATGCATTCACTCATGCAAGAACATGAAATAATATGTTTGCAGAAAGCATAAACAGATATGAAGTAAAATGCATACATAATATACTAGCCATATGAACTTTTCAACTACCACGCTTCAAACTTAATGTGGACCATAGCAGGAGTTTTCACATGAAAGTTGAAGACTTCTTCTCACATGACAGATGCTAAATGATGAAAATAAGCAAATTGGTTTACCCCTTGGTATCCAATTATGATTGGAGCCTCAATTTCATTTCTATCTTTAAATTAAACACAGCACATGTTCTAGTTACTTATAAGACCATTATCCTTCAAAACTTTCATTTATAATTCTAATAATTTCTCCTCTTGCTGGACGACAGAGAAAATCAACGACTATTATTAACAGTAAAAATTTGATCAAATAATTATTAATAGTAAATGTCCAATGAAATAATTAGTTAGAAACATGCCATAATCATCCATATTATTCAATTTGTTGATAATGATCCATATATACCACAGTTACATGTTAATACATACACATCTCATCAGTTCATCCAAAAAGTAGATAACCATTATTTTCAAATATCACTACTTTACTAACAACATAGACTAATTTTAGGTCACCCAAAAGAGAAAAGATGTTAGATCTTAACCTTCATATGCAAGATGTACAACCCAATATATTCCATCAATTTAGTTGAATTTCAGAGACTAATAACATTTCTAACCCACAAGGTAGAATTGGAACAATGGCTCTTAATTGAGAAACTACTGAGTATTCAGTAAATGGTTAAAGGCAAGAGGTGATTTTCCTCTTCTTGCCTCTCTAGTTCTACACTTGACCTCAAATTAATCAATCTTTGAAATCCTGACATTCAAGAAAGTACACCATCACCCATAATAGCTTTCTGCAAGGTCTGAAGAGCATAATCAAAAAATCATTACTCACATCAATTGCTACAAGAGAAAGGCGCCCGCCATTATGGCACTTTTCAAGCTTAGACATAAATCTCTTGCTCTTAGAAATCTTTTCAGGTGTAACATATAATATCTTCATTTCACCTTCGCCTTTATCGAGGGCTTTGTAGATAAATTTTTCATCTTCTTTACTTGTGGTTGAAGTTAACATGTAAGCTGGAATTCCCAATGCTGTCAGTCCCATAACCTGAAAAAATAGCATTTCAAAACTAAGAAGCTTTGACAAGTAACATGTGTAATAAGTGATATGTTATGATCAAATATAAGCACCTGATCCTGAATTAGAGAAAGCAAAGGACTGACAACCAGGGCAACACCATTACAAAGTACAGCTGGAAGTTGATAACAGAGGCTCTTACCACCACCTGCAGCCATTATAACCAAAACATCTCTTCCACTCATGACGGCATTTACAATCTGGTGGTTGTAAAATATACGTTAAATAAGCTCATGAACAAACTAGGCTAATGCATACATTGTCGTAAGGCTGTGAGACTATTGGAATGCAAAAAAGCACTTATGGCAAAATGGCACCCTAAAAAATGCAAAATAAATTAGTACTTTAGAAACATTTTCAACATCTGATAAGGATCCCCTAACCATTACAAAAATTGGTACTCTGCAAAATGTGTTATTCCAGATCAAGAGAAGTTGAGTATCTTAAAGCAAAATGGCAGACCAATAAATGCTGTGTGTGTGTGTGTGTGAGAGAGAGAGAGAGAGAGAAGGATGGTGCATCGGACAAAATGAGGCTGCCTATAACCATTCCTGTTACCATTATAAATAAAAAGCGATAAGACCATTTCTATGAACAACATTCAGGCTGGCAATGCCTTTCACATGATATGTGATAGTGATGATTTAGAACTAATAGTCAACTTTGAAGAGTTTTCCCCTGCTTTACTAATAGAAAAAGAAAGAAATTTTGCTAGTAGTTGCAGTATACTTACTTCACGTTGATTTGCTCGATAAGAGGAAATCCCAAAAACATTGAATCTAATATCATCAGCCCGAGAATCCCACTCAAAGTTCCCAGACCAATCTTCTGCAGCTATGGAAGCATTGTTATTTGCTTCATTTTCAGATGTTTTACATTCTTCCAACAAGGCCTTGAGCTCAGATTGTTTCCTGTACAACCTTTCTTGGTGGTCAAGTAATATGTTAATTTGGTCTGAAAAGTGCAAAATTCAATAGGAGGGAAGCTGCATCAGTATTTATTATATACTGTCGTGAACAGATATGTATGTAGATATATGAGGGCAAAGTGATCATACAGAAATATATTGATCACACAATAGAAGCATTGTGTTTGTTCTGAAAACGTGTCTAATAGATCTTAGAGGATCTGTTACTCTGCATGGTATTTGTTGTTGAATTACCAATGTTCCTTTCTAATTAGTGGCGCTTGATCTATTTGTTCAAAATCTTCTCAGGTTCTTGCCCTCTAAGAGAATGAACATATGCACATGGATACTCCAGATAAAAAGAAAAAAGAAAGGAAGGAAGGGAGGAAGAAAGAAAGGAGAAAAAAACGAAAAGAAACATTTCAATTTTCAAGAGACTTGAGAGATTTTACCAATTAACCAACTTGAGGGTGCGGTTGCTTATGCGATTGTTTTTTATTTTTATCTTATTTTTTACAGTCTAGTGGCAGCAAGGTCTTGATCATGCAGATATTCCAAACTAAGGAACCCTCTCCAAAACCATTATTTACTGTTAAAGTGGATAAACAGACATTATTTGCCAGTTCATTTCTTTACTGAGTTTATTTGAGAATTAGATAATGACATCACAGACAATTACAGGAGCTAACTGTCTTATATACTTAAACCACCGTTTACTGAATAAAAAACTACTATTTCCAAGCTGGTGTAGAGATTTGGCTTCAGAAATATTACTCTATTTAGTTGAACAGTGAAAATATCAAATAACAGCAACAGTTCCCCATGATTATAATATATAATGCAATGGAAGACCTCCAAAAACTCGATAGCGGCCATCAATTTAAAGCTTGTATTTGACCAGGCAGATCATCATCATCAATTTTTGGGCTTCTCCGATTCTTAATAAAAATTACCGTATTAACAAAATAACCCTAATCTCTTATCAAAGACCTTTAGACGTGAAAGCCAATTACTTTAAAAATCAATCAAGAATCAACTTCGCAGCCACAAATTGAAATTTTTCAGGACAAATATATTCAGCTACGCGTAAACATTCAGCAATTAAGCAAAAAGAAACATCTCCATCAAAGCGAGCAATTAAGAGAACAAGCCCACCCAGAAATCAAATGACGAGTCCTGCAGCATTCTTTTAGAACACTAAATATCAAACTACTCCTCCTCCTCCATCGATTCAAGAAGAAAGGAAGAGGATCGAGCAGTAAGAGCAGCAGCATTTCGAGTAAAGAAAAGAAATCGACTAAAACCCTAATCTTTACCTTGGACGTCTTGGAGCTCGGCCTCAACGCAGAGGAGTTCCCCCACGACATCGTTCTCCATGGGAATTCCCAAAGCAGATGCCGCCGTTTGGCCCCTGCGGCATCGAAAAATAGGAGGAAGGGCGCGATTGCTGAGCCGCAGCCGCAGACTTGACCCCAACCGGGTTCGGCTAGCATTGGTTCGGATTAGACTTTACATATAATTTGCTGTTCACCTTTTTTATGGGTAAATAAGTTGAATTCGCGATACTTGGGATGCGGAAAAAATAGATTTTTGTCAATTTACGCATCAAAACTTATTCTAATCCTATGTATTTCAAGAACATAATTTAATTACTTGAGGGTATTCAAGATGAATAGCATTAGAAAAATCAAAAAGTGAGTTAAAATGACATGGAAATTCAATGAATTGGGTATGTGTTACAATTTTTAATTAAAATTATTTTACATACAAAAGTGGAAGTATTGTGAACTCAAGTCCAATTTGAATCAATTTGCAAGCAGCTGGCTTCAAGTTTAATAAATTAGAGAACATCAATTCAGTTATTGTTCTTTCTGTAGATGTATAGCTGGAAAAAATAATAACATAATTGTTGCTATATATAAGAAGTATTGAAAATAATAATAATATATTTTTTGCAATAAATAAGAAATATTGGATGAAAACATGACCGTTCATACATTATTTTTTACATGCATCCTCATATATCCAGTTTTGGCACACAAAAATATGTACAAACTCGAGAGCAAGCTAGGCCTTCCTCATGTTTTATAATCACTTTTATTTTCAAAAATTCATTTCATAGCCAAGCTGAGCTCGAGGCGGTGTAATCTGATCTAAGCTCAAGCCATTTACACGTAGCTGGTTCGAGAGATCTAATGTAAGTCATGCATAGCAAAATTCTTCCAGCTTTTATATCTTGTGTGCATGTGACTAGGCAAGAGGAATTAGTTATATACATCATGATAAGAAATCAGAGAAGTTTAGATGTGCATGATGGTTTAGAGAAATTTTCTTTATACTGTGTCAGGGAGCTGAATATTTCTTACTGCATGTTTGCAGGTTAGGGAATTACACACATTAAAGGGACATATGAAGTCTGTCGCGAGGCTGAAGAGCTTGGATAGCGTGTGACTGCTCAAACTTCAGCACCATTAGGAATGGCAAGCATCTCAATTGAACTTTCGGAAAATATCCCTCCATATTTCTGCTGCTGATGAGTAATTTTTGTGAACGGCTTTTATCAGGCTGTATGTAATCTATCATCATCCCATAACATGAACTACACTATAATATCTTGATAATTTTTCTGGAACTTAAATCCACTGTTTTTCCTATAGGTGTTCTGCCTTTTCGGTTCTATGTATAAGCATTTTTTCCTCTTTCTAATCCATTAGCTGTCCTTTTTTTTTGTTGCTAAAAATAGAAGTCTCATACATAACATGCATGAATACAATCAAGAAAATCAAAAAGCAGTACATCATGAAGAGCGCTAGGCAACTCCGCCAGTTACTTCCATAGGTGGTCCCTCGAGTGGTTAGCAACAAAAAAAAGCTACCAATCTGTCGCTCCATTGGTCTCTTTAAACACATGCTTCGTCTGAAGCATCAGCTCGTCGGAAACCATGGCCCAGATGTCTCTCACTAGCGGATGGTAGTTGCCAAACCTTCTATAAGCCTGCCGAATCTACCTAATAACTGACGCAGAGTCATCCTCCAGGAGGACATCTCTTCCTCGCAAGGCATGCTAAACATAGCATAAGTCCGACCAGGGCACTCTCAACTCCGTCTCTAGCATCGATGTGTCAAACAAGTGGCAATCCCCGGCCGTAATTACTCTGGAGTTTTTCATTTCTGGTTTCTTTCTGGAGCCTTGCTAGCCTTTACTATAAGAAAGGTCTAAATGCATCTTGTTGATCTCTTGGAGATTGGCACACGATATGGAGCTCGCTCTGTGAGCATCTCTCAGAGGTTGTTCCCCTTTTTGTTTGTTAAAATTTTCTCTTAATTTCCAATACAAGGGACTGGTCCGGTGGGTGTGTGCTGGATTTATCTAGTTTGGTCTACCTTTGGTGTTGGATTTATTTTGGACCGGCTGGTACAAGCAAAAGCTCCCTGGACCCATCTAATGCCGACTTGGCAATTTCGTCTTCTACCGGTTTTCAAAGTCATCGGTAATTTAGAACTTAATGAGGAATTTTCCGCATGCATGAGTAGCCCTTCGCGTTACCTCTTTACAGCTACTCGTTGTACTTTGATCATGCTCACCGGTTGATACTCCATATAGCTAAAGCAAACGTTCAAAATTTTTGAAAATCGGATGGGTCGGATCCGACTGAATTCGAATTTTTTGAGTTTGAACCAGTTATACATGGACTTGATCTAGTCCAAATGATTTGTTGGATCAAAAATTATAGCCGTAGATTTGTTCCATTATAATTTTATTTTTTATTAAGTTGGGTATGATCCAACATTAAAATTTAAGTAAGAAACTAAATTAGATCGAGTTACCCATGACTCTCTTTTGTAAACTTCTCCCTCTCTCATTTTCTTTCTCTGTCCCTCTCTCTCTCTCTCTCTCATCTCCCCCTATCTCTCTCTCGGCCCTTCTCTCTCTTTAAACTATTTTATCTCTACCCCACTCCACGTCGCCATCCACCTCACTCCCCACTACATCCGTAATTATCTCCGCACGTGCTTGCGACGCACCCACCGGTGCGACCGCTACTTCACCCACCCCTGGTGGCCCCACGCCCATTGGTCCTTCCGCGGGGCCCATGTGGTCCCCACAGCTCCAGCGGCGGCAACCGAGCAGACAGCACGGTATTTTCCACTCAGAATCCGCTCCGCCTGGTACGGTTCCACCTTCTTCCAGTACTTCCCCCCAGCCCCCTCTGTCGCTCTCGGCCTCCTCCCCTCCTCCTCCTCCTCCTCCTCCTCCAAGGTCTCTTCGAGGTGTAAACGAGAGAGAGAGAGAGAGAGAGAGAGAGAGAGAGAGAGAGAGAGAGTTTCTTCTGATGGTACTCTGGATTCTGATGTTTAGGATCATGATCTGAAAGAGTTCTTGAAGAGGGGCAGAGGCTGTTCTGATGGAGACCATTCGGAAGCAGGCCAGCAGGCTCAGAGAGCAAGTGGCCAAGCAGCAACAGGTACTTCTGCTCTGATATCTGCTTCAAGTTTCTATTTTGAGTCGTCCTTCGTTGCCCGTTAGGATTCCGTTGTTTAGTTCTAGCTTTTGTTGGATCTTTGGGGGCTTGTCCATTGTTTAGAACTTTAGATGGATTGGATGCCTTGATTCTAGATCAGTTGGTCTGTGAATCAATTTGACGGATTGAATTAAAGAATCTAAACATGAATTTCGTGCGCTTTCTTGAGTTTCTTGAGTACAGGAAGGAAAGCTTTCCCAAATTCATTCTGGTTCCAATTTAAGGTTGGAATGGCCGTCGAGTTACCAAAATACCACCTTTTCCGCTTAATTTTTATTCTAAGGTCACGTTTCTTCTCTAAATATGCTGTCGGCATGTATTGTATGGATGAGTAATTGGTGCTTTTATTTGGCTTTAGTTACAATTTGATTGATACCATGAACTTTCGGTAGGTCTTTCTGTGGCATATTGAGTAACAATTATTGGGATATAATTCTGGTGATGGACATTTTTCTCTTGTTGTGATCTTGGTGCTGGTTCCTGGATGTCTTGGTACAATAGGAAACCGAGGAGGCATTTTCAAGTAAGTTCAGATAAAGTTTACCTCTTCTATCAAGGAAGTATTATGCTGACCTCCTAGCTTATCACTAGTATTTTAGCAATAGGGACTTTTGGCAATAAGAAGATGGCCCATTGCCTGGGTCCTTCAAGACACACTGTAAAGCCCATAGGATGCTGAGCATCCTGTATGAGCAACTGGTACTATGGTTTACCCGAAGCTTTGATAATGTGTTGTTTTTATGTCAGTTGTCAATAGAACAGATGGACAAGTACAGTGAATGTAATTTACAGTCCTTCTGGAGATAGTGGCTCATCGCTTTTGACGAAATTGGTGTCCATTGTGGGATGTCTTGAGTGCAGGAAGTATCTTGATTTATTCTATCTGGAAAGAATTTAGGAAGCTTCCATTGTTAGGTGTCTATTCTTAATTTTGGTTTTTGATGTTTCTATCTGCCATTTACATCGTCTTAGGACTTTCTGGAGCCCATTCAGGCATCAGACTAAGGTTGTTATGACCACAGAACAGAGACAGTGCCTCCTTTTCTGGATGAATTGAAAAGCCATACTTCTAGCTTACCTCTTGAATTATAGCAGTGTGGGTGTTTATGGTAAAAAACAGCTCATTCATTGCATGTGAAGGTCATCAGATGGTTAGCAGGATGTAGAAGTTGATATTTCCTCTACCCTCTACCTTGCAAGTTTCCTTTCATTTCAGGGCTATCTTAAATGATCAAGTTTCGTTTTCTTATAATAATATCTTGCACATGTTGTGCACCATTCATTATACATCTTTTTTATTGCACAGGATATCAGGGTACATTGCAATACAGGATTCTCCCTTTTCCTCTGATAGTAGGCAGAAATCAGAAATCCAGCCTCTGCCCAATTCCCACCTTTTCTCCTCTCTACCCTTTTCAGTCATTTGGAATTTGCAGTAAATAATTTTGAAGATGGTATTAAGTCTTCCTCTTCCTAAGAAACGACAAGATATGTGAAGATGGTATTAAGTTTCAACATGATGTGACCTACATGTTTAGTGGTGGCTTCTCAACCCATGGGCCAGGCTTGGAATAACATGTTTAGGTCTGAATGTGGGGTCGACTCAATGTTACTTTGGTATAATTCTGATTCTGGTATCAGAAATTCCATTAACAAATGCCCCCCAAAATCAGTTTCTTAGAACGAAAAGCAATGTTACCGGATTTTGTATTGCATGATGACTAGAAAGTTGGAGTTGTTTTTTTTTTTTTTTTTGCTTCTTCTGAAAAAACCTTGTTTTAGCAATAAAAATACAAACAAAAGTCATCATAATCTCATTTCTTGCTTATAATATATGATACCTGTTAAGCACTATTTGTGTGGATATGTAGCAATTAGCATTGGTGAGTGCATTTATGTATGTCTGTATTTACATGTGTGCATATGCATATGTAGATGCAGCTTGTACGGATATATCCTTGTGCATACATGAGTACGCATGCATGTGCCTGTTTTCTATTTGTGTGCGCAGACATCTTTTAGAATTTTAATTGCCAGTGCAGAGAAAATTTTGTTACAAGGTCTCATTGCTGTGATATGAAGAGAAATTGATATATCTCAGATAACTGCATTACAGGTTTGACATGTTCTATTATCAGGTAACACTGTGTTGCTAAAAGAGGAAATATGTGTTCTTGTCATGTTTTCAGTCATATATCATTGCTAGTTTTTAATGTTTTGCACTCTCAAAACTCAAAAGTCTATTATTGGCAGGCAGTTCTTCTGCAATTTAGTCGGCGTTTTGGCCATGATTCTGGTCTGGTCGATGAAGCTGAACTTCAATGCCACCAAAAGCTTCAGATGCTCTATGGTTCTACAAGAGCAGCAAAGGTATTGCATGAAACATGGCCAGGACTTCCAGTTATTATGCCTTTCCTCTTTTTCTTTTTTCTTTTTGTTCTTGCAAATGATGTCAGAAAGATGCCATTCAGCTGATATTGATCAGACACTGCTGATATTTCTTCTAAAATTATTCATCTCTATAGCATCTTCAGCGGGATATTGTACGGGGTGTTGAAGCTTTTATCACCATTAGTGTAAAGCAGATGGAAATAGGTAATTTTGGTTCCATTTGGCATCACTTCCAATTTTGAGTTGTCATGCAAACCAAAAGAAGATTCTTTTCTTTCTTTCTTTTTTTGAAAACCGAATTCCAAAACTTGTTTGGTAGTCACTTGGGTTGTGGTGGTGGTGGCATCTGGTGGCCACTGGCAGCTGGCGGGTGCCGTTGGATGGCAGCGGCACCATTGATGGCTATGGATGATTTTCATTTTTTAGAAAAAAGTGAAAGCTAGTCTTGGGAGCTTTCAATTTCGGAAATCAAAAAGTGGAAAAGGGTAACCAAACGAGTGTTTTGCCTCAGTTTCCATGTTTTCAGGAAGAAAAATCACAAATTGAAAACCGGCAATGATGCCAAATAGAGCCTTTGTTTTCCATCTCTGTTTAACTGTTCTTGTTTTTCTCATATTTTATTTCTGAACTTGATGTTTATTTTGCAGTAAAAAAACTAGCTGAAGATTGTTGCAAATATGGAAATGACTATCAAAGTCCCAGTTTTGTTCTTCCAACGGCTTCTCTTGACTTTGGTACTTCTCACAGTTTGATGGAAAAAGAGAGGGAGAATCTTATCAAAATTCTTGGAGATCAGGTTATCGATATCTCATCTTTCTTATAGTAAATTTTCTTTGTATTAAATTGTTTTAACAACTTCAGGTGACCGTATCTCAGATATTCCATTATGTGCAATCGAGACTTCACACTTTCAATCCAGATTCTTTGCCATCTAAATTGTTATTTGCAACCACTTCATTGCCGCTTAGGACTTTGGAGGATTATCAAAGACATATAACTTTTTCTTGAATTAAATATATAAAAACTATCTTCTTGATATCCCCATTGAAGATTAAGTTATCTCATACCTGATTAAGTAGGACCTGCTTTATGTATTTTATTTTTAGCTTATGTAATTTCATAAGACGAGGTAAGCCTTGGCACAACGGTAAGGTTGCTCCATTGTGACCTTGGTGTTACGGGTTAGAAATAAGAAAGCCTCTTTGCACGTAGAAGTAAGGTTGCCTACATCTGACCCTCCTAAGATCTTATAGTGGTGGGAGCCTCGTGCACTAGAACATCCTCTATGCAATTTTATAGGATTCCAAAAATATTGTCAGTGACAAGGTCTGCTGTGCCGGTACCGGAGCTCATATCGGTCGGCCGGCGGCACGTTTTGGTATGCCCCTATTTCAGGCCTATACCAACATAGCAGAGAGGGTGAGAGAGCCGGAAAGCGAGACGGGAGAGAGAAAAAGAGAGAGAGAGAGAGGGGAAAGAAGGGAGAGGGACTGGGAGAGGGAGAGGGGGGAGAGCCGCCGGAGGGGCCTCAAAGAACTGGAGCAGGGGCTCCGCCCTTCGGACCCTGTTTCATTCGAAATAGGGGTCTGTTTTTTATTTTGAAAATTTTAAGTGAAATCGGCGATGGGTTTGCCGACTTCGCTTAAATTTTTTTTAAAGTTTAAGTAAAGTCGGCAAATCCCTCGCTGACTTCATTTAAAATTTTTAAAATAAAAAAAGTCGGCCCGACGGACCTTTCGAAACAGGGGTCCAGAGGGCAAAGCCCCTGCTCCGACCCTTCAAGGCCCCTCCGGAGGCCTCCGGTGGCCCTCCCTCTCCCTCTCCCTCTCCCTTCCTCCCCTTCCCTCTCTCTCTTTTTCCATCTTTCCCTCTCCCTCTCACCCCACCTGCCGGCTTACCGTTTTGAATGCTGGAATCGTCCCCGTCCGCCGCTAGCACGAGTCGGTATGCCTTGAACTGGGCGGTTCGGGACGGTTTCACATTCCATGCTCGATGATATTATGATAAGAACATGTGGATTTTACTTTTGTCATCTTTTTATATAAATCACCTCATGTCACCCTCATTTGTTTATGTTTCTATCTTTTAAGTTTTTTCTTGTTATTATACAGGTCTGTGAGCCATTGCGGGCAATGATAACGGGAGCTCGTTTGGAGGATGCTCGCCTCCTGACTTATCATTATGAACGGATTAGACAAGACGTGGAAGCTCAGGTGATGCCATCTTTATATATTGGTTAATTGGAGGTAGCAAACATGTAGGTTATAAATAAATTAATGAGAAAAGGATTAATTAGACAGCTGAAGTGGTAAGACGCCAATTGAAGTCCAAGGAAGTTTCTGCTAGTGCAGAAAGTGCCAGAAAACTTCAACATGCAGAAGCAAAATTATCAGAACTGAATGCTATTTTATCAGCACTAGGGAGAGAAGCAACTGCTGCTATGATGGCTGTTGAGGCTCAACAGCAACGGATAACTTTCCAACGACTACTTGCAATGGTACTTCCTGTTTCCTTGTTCACGCTTTCCTAAATTAGGTAACTACCTCATTCTTATGACCTAGCATAACGTGCAAACTTTTCTTCTTTCTCATTCTTGTTTTTATTTATTTTTTCTAAAGCATTGACTTCCCCTACAATCTCTACTGTTGCAAATTCTTTTTTCTAATTAAGATGATAAAACCAATTCTAATTTTTAGTCCTTCCTAAATCTTTCTTTTCAATTTCAGAGGTCCTTAAATTAAGACAGCAGAAATATCTATTCAAATCTGTGGACGAATTTTGCAACTTGATACCCAACTGCAGTATTTGCATTTCATCTTTTAGTTTTTAATTCATGTGAAGCACTTACATTTACCAGTTAAACTTCTCGATCAAAATTCTATGCATGAAGAACATTTTACGAAGATTTTGATATGTTTGGCCTGTATACAGATGAAAATTGGGCCTTTCTACAAAGGATGCTCGATCAAGTTTGAGCATAAACTTTATCGAACAGAATGAGATGTGATATAAATTTTTGATCAGATTATGTTGCCATTTTGCCAATGTATCCATACATATCATAAGAAATACTGAAACACATTGGTGATCAGATAATTTGAGGAGATAGACATTAGTTCAGCTTTATGATATCATGGCATCTTTATTCATGTGGTATCAGGTAGCTGATAAATTTCAAATTAGATTCACTCTCTGCGTGCCTGATGTGTGCTTAAAATGGAGCATCCTTGTTACAGTTGCTATGAAATTTGGCCTAGCCAAGTCCATAAGTTTAACCCGGAGGGATGGTATGGTTAATGTCTTTGGAATATTTGACACCAAGGTGTTAAGTGATGCTGTTGGTGGGTGTGGCAGCCACTGGTCAGCACGACCTGGGCAGCGCCATGCTGGAAAAAAGGGGCATGACACCCTATTCTTGTTTATATAAGAGTTTAAAAAGAATTAACAGGTATCATACCAACCCATGCCGGCTGCTGTTATTGGCCAGCACAGTACATGCAGGCACTTGAACCCTTTTTTGATACAGTTCTGCCAACTGCTGAAGTTTAACTGAGGAGATGAATATATAGGAGAATCACAAAATAGTGAAATGGATAGTTTAAGTTGGAGCATCTTCTAAAATTGATGTTTTCTGATCCAGTCAAAATGTATTTAGTTTTTGCGGCAGTAATATATATTCACAGACGCTAATATGTGCTCGACTTTTTTTACTTAAAAGGTCAATGGATAAATAATTGCTGCTCTCTTTCAGGTTGATGCTGAGAGAGCTTATCATCAGAGTGTTGCCAGTATTCTAGACAATCTCCATGATGAGGTATTTACTACTCTATTCCCTGCCAGGAGGAAATAAATGAAATATGTAAATCATTCTATACATTTATACTAGCGGTTAACTGACTCAAGTTGCATGTTACTAGAACAAGGAAAGAGTACCTTGTTATTTAGTAATGTAGTTATAATATCATGAATGTACCTATCATGGAAACTCTGTTAATGTATTCTTGTTATCACAGATGGTTCAAGCAAAGCAGCATAATGAGTCCATGTTACAGCCAACAACAATCATGACTAAGGAGCCTTCTCAAACTGTAAACGAAGATCTGAAGACAAGTCAGTCTGCCGATCTCTTGCAGTCAACAGAAATTGAGATTAACATGCATTCTCAAACTACAAATGAAGATCCCAAGTCAAGTCGATCTGCTGATATCCCAGCAAATAGCCTGACTACTACTCATTTTGTTGCAGAAGTATGGCCTTCCACAAGTCATAGATTATTCTTTTTGAGGCTTACCGTGTCTTGTTTTCTCATAAAGCATGGGCTTAAAATTTTGATATTGCGCTATAGCATTTATCATGGTTGTATTTTTCCGAATGGAGCTTTAGCATATGGATCTTAATAAACATGCCAGCATTTTTATCAGTTACAAAATTTAAATTCCACTTCTATTCATTTTGGTCAGGTAAGCATTGTTATCTTATGATGTTTTAAAGTAGAATGAATCAATCTTAATTGTTTATCTTGTTTCTTGACTTGATATAGTAATGATGATAAATTTGGCAACATTTTAAGTAATCCTGGCAGGGGAGACACGCAACATCAAATCTCAAGGATGCTTCAAGTTTGCCAATGTTTAATAAGCCTTTTATAATGATTTATTTTTCTATCCTCCTAAGTCAAGGTGAGAGATAGTGTTTTTAACAATAAAAAAATAAAAGATTTTCATGAAAGGGATTCTAGCAGTTTTCCATTGGGAGACGTTCCCTACTTCAAAATCTCCATGTCCCCACCCCCAGGTCACCTTCCTGTAACCACCTCTCATTCTACTCTTCAGGCTGCACCCCTTTCTTTCTGTGCGTCGGATAGTCCTTAGCCTGTCCAAACACTAACATTACTGAGCTGGGAAGAATATGATTAACCATTTCTTGAATCTGATTTTCCTTGAGAGCGCATGGTACACTGCAAAAGCGTGATTTTCTGTCAGAACTTTAAATTTATGAACTATGTTATAGTTGCTTTAATTGCTCAAATGTGCATCCCACTGGAAGTGTACTGACAATTGACAGTGAGGACCTGCATGTTTTTTGGCTACAAGGTTCCCTCCAGGAGATAGGATCAGAAAGTTGAACAGGATAGAGCTCGCCTCAAGAATTTATCATTCTTTTATGAGGTTAATTCCAAATAAGGACAATTGTACCATTTGAAATTCAGATTCATATTATTGCGAAGAATGGATTGAAGTATAATGACGATCTCTGTTGCAAAATTTAGGAAAAGGATCTTTTATCAGTAGAAGAAAAGCATTATATTTATCACTGGAGTTCGTAAGGTTTTAGTGAGGCTTGAAATCTGATAGATTAATCAAAACCAACATTTTGTTCTGGAAGATTGGGCTTATCGGTCATAAATCCATGTTTTTTCAGTGATTAGAATGCTAGCATATTTGCCTAATATCAGATGCAAGACAACTGTTAGAATTCTACGCATACGTCGTCCATGAGATATTGAAGGCATTTGACAAGAGTATCTCTTAAATAATGCCTGGGAGTTTTTTTGTGCAACTAACAGTCAGCTGGACAGTTTAACTTATGATAATGAAGATTGAGTTGATCTTTATCAGATAAGATTTCAATGTGAGTTCCATGACATAGTGAAATGCAAAAGCAGATTATGTGGAACGTAATAGTATCAATCCCCCAATTATCTCTTGCTGATAATATTAAATGGGATGCCTGAATGCTTGCTGTTTGTTACTATGCTAACATGCCAGATAATGTTTTCTTTACCAAAGGTTCTGGAAAAGGAGAGGAGGAAGGAGAAGTAAGGAAGATTATGGCTAGAGAGCAACTATGCCCCCTTATAAATTTGGGATACCTCACCTTGGGAGGGAAAGGATGGTCCAACTAAGGGTGACTAGTTTTTTAGGACCTTGCACCTGAGTTAAGCATATATTTGATACTGCAGCTTGGCTTTCCTTGCACGTCGTGCCTGAGTATCCAAATACTCCATAACCACCGGTCAGAATTTGTAAAAAGCTATGCTCTAGGGACTTTTTCTGTAAGTAGTGCTAATGAGAAGAAGCTTGCTAAAATTATTCTACCAGACATTGCTGGTCATGGTTGAGTACTTGCTGAGGGACTATAAATTTGTGAAGTTATGGAAAAATTATGCTCCGTCTCCTGGAGGACTGTTGATAGAGGCTAGGTTAAGATTTTCTACTATCAGGCAAATCTGCTGTTCTGCAGTGGAGGTATCCATTGTTATTGAGTCTAGGGTGAGATTCTGTTGCTTTTAAAGTTCAGCAGCTTGTCTATTTCTCAGTTGTTGTGTTCATGGTTTAGGTGCATAATAAAAGAAATATAAGACATGCATTCTCATTTTATTTGCTTACAATATTTTTGGATTTGTGACATTGGTCCCATGATTTGTTAGCTTTGGTGACATTTTCAGCCACGGAACTCTAATTTAGGTCACCTTTACTCGTTTTAGCTAATAAAGTTTCCTTTTTCTCATAATTTCATTAGGTAAAATATCTTTTTGAGCTAAGGATAAATAGTGCAAAATTTGCATTTTACTAATATAATGTTTAAAAAGATAATGATTTTGGAATCAGCAATACAACATATGTAGAATGTGTTGGTTGTGCTGAGATATGTAAGATCAAAGACAAGATGCTAGTGAATGTCTTGCTTTTCAATCTCTATATAATACTTAGAATTCACTCTATTTGGATCACAATGTCATGATTCATGAAAATATTTATTGATTTTGTTAATAGATTTGTTTTAGTTATTTATCTCAGCTTCTATTCTTAAGATTGTTCTTCATGCAGGTTATTCATCCATTTGATGCTCAAGCAGATGGGGAGCTAAATCTCTCGGTTGGTGATTACGTCGTGGTCCTCCAGGTGCATCTTCAACAAATGAAATTATATTGGTGCAGTATGTGCATTGCGCATTTTCCCTAGGTCATTGTTTAGATTTATTTAGTTGTCAATATGCTCTGGATTTCTTTTTCAGTCTATTTTTTTAATGCATTGTGTAAATTTGTTTCTGTTTTATCAGATGTTACAAATGTAAAAGATTGTTCTGAAAAAAATAGGCATTGATTGTGAAGTTGCAACAGGTATACATTCCTACTTTCTTATGTGGAAGCTGTTCCCAACCCTAAATGATCTGAAACTTTGATGAATGATACCATGATTCATAAAGCTGACCCTGTATGGATGGGTTAAGTGCTGTTAACTAGGTTAAGAGATGTCCTGCCTTCGAATGTACACGGACAATGTTTCAAAGAATTTGTCACTTTGAGAGTTTAGTTATGACCTTTTATGCTTACCTTCCATTTCCCTAACTCATCATTGGAAAATGCCTATTTTTGTCAAATTCATTGTTCGGCATCTGTGCTGGCATTGCCTGAATGAATATCATCCTTCATCCCTATCATCACTTCTTGTGAGAATGTTCTCTCGTTTATAACATATCAATGAGTTCAAAACCATTCATATACAGTTGGTTTTGTGGATCCAACTATGATCTGCAGAGGTTGGACAGTCTTTCTTTCTTTCTGTTTTTTTTTTTTAAATTTAATGAGCTTCATATGGAGATTACAATGTTTATTAGTTAAGAAATAATTCTTATGTGTAGAAAAGTGTGCATGTACAGGTCTAGTGATAAGGAAAAAAATTTATATGCTGAAGCTAAAAAATTGGCTGTCAGGAAACTCAACATGCTGGTTCTTTTGAAAGGAAACCTACCTTACCGTGTATGCAGATTAGCCCATGCAACAAGGAATCATTCAAGATACTCCTACTGTTAAAAGATGTCCCAGATTAAGGCAGAAACAATGATGCTTTTAATATAGGATAACAAGTTCATATGTGACTCAACATATAAGCTAAGAACAAAATTAATATCATATCTTTTCACACTTATTATTTGTTATCCAGAATCTCGCATTGGTCAGAATTTCTACTGGTTTCTGAGAAGGCTTTGTTAGATTTTTCATATCCTTATACCATCTTCCATTTCCATCAGCAAGTAAAGAGCCATTTTTATCATGTGCAGTAATGGCAAACTTTCTGTGCATGCTTTTTTTTATATTGTTTTGATAAGTAAATGTTACAATATCACCACCATTTCACTAAGCTAATGAAATGATACAATTAAAGATGGCTGTGGGGAGGACAGGAAACATGAAAGAGGGGGTAAGGGAGAAGAGGACGGAAAGAGAGACGGGAAAAGGGAGAAGAAGGGGGGAGCATGGCACCAGAAAACAAACTGAACAGCAGAGCCCCAAGAAGGAACAGAAGAGCTTCTATATGCACTCATTAAATCCCTTTGTTTTACCACACCAAATAACCGTCTGAGTGGCCATTTTTGCCTTTCTGCAAATGCTCATTTATTACATTTCACCAGTCTAGTTTGAGGTTCTGAACATTATCATGCATACATATGTGACATCAGGACAAATGCACTTGTGCATAAACTATTACACGCAATGACATCAGTATGTTACCATGCTGCTTTATTAGATAATTTCTTGAAAAATGGCTGCAAATTTATTTGCACCAATAGTAGGATAGTTTTTTTCTTATGAAGCTCATAGGGTGAGCAAGTGATGCTTGGATATTTACTTTCCTTTTAAGTTTTTTTATTTTGCTTTTGCTTTATATTGTGGTTCCTTGCAAAACTACTTCATAAACAAACATGTGGAAAAAATATAAACCAGGTCATTCGTTCCATAAATTAGGCATCGGAAATTTTTCTCTCTAATTTCTGTTGATCTACAGGTAGCACCTAATGGATGGTCCGAGGGCGAATGCAAGGGAAAGGCTGGCTGGTTCCCCTCTGCTTATATAGAGCAGCGGGACAAATTCCCGGAGAGCAAGGTGATAGAGCCATCCATGCTGTCATGATCTTTACTACGCGCAATGAAATTCTTGTACAGGTGTTTCATGATTGTTCTCATCCCCAGTTTTCTCCTATCCTCCATACTTTTCAGCACCAAAATACCTCATCTTCCAGCCTGCATCTTCCTACTTCCATTGTGTATACATCCGCTTATCTATTGTGCATGTGAGAGGCCTGTATTTTTCTCTCTTTTTTTTTTCTGCCTGTTTTCCTTGGCAAATAGGAGTTGTATATTTGATATGACTGTGCCCATAATCATTGCATAAATTAGGTGATGCTTGGGAAATTGAATAGTTTGAAATTGACAGTCAAATTCTTATGGCAGCCAACTTTCTGGTCTCATTTTTCATCTGATTGTGGGAAACCGTCGCCCAAGTGGATTATGAGAGCAGATCAACCTAACTAGTTTGAAATAGATTGAGCTACATTTGGTGTGTTGATAAGTTGGTGGATTCTTTTTATTGTCACCCAAGATGTCTTCTTTGCTCTTTTATGATTCAAGGAGGGACTATGCCTCCTACAGCTATAGGTTGATTGCTGACATCTTCTTAAACCACCTCATAGCTCCTACGAAACCCCAAAAAAAGACACTAATTAGAAAAAGAAAGGAACTTCGCAAACTCTCAGTAGCCGTCTATTTTGGTTGCAGCTATACATTCCTGTCATGCGTTAACTGTTCAACTAAAGTGCTATCATGTGGATACATTCTTGTCGTATCATTGACTGTGGCCATCCGTAAATAATGTGATTAAATTCTTTCAAATATTTTCAGAGAATCAGATATTGCTCTGATCGGATGCGTCGTGCATGAAGGAAGAAATGTATCAGTACAGAGAATCAAACAATCATCTTGGGCGGGTGGGTTGAGGTTGAGGATCTATTCGGCTAAGAAAATGCTGAATCCATGCCTAATCCAATTCAATAATGAACCAGACCGCTTAACTTGATTGGAGAACCTGATCACCCAAATTCAACTGGACTTTTTTAGGATATCAGGAAGATTTCTAGGGCTTGGGAGAGGATCTCTCATCTCTCTTCTCATCACTCCCGTGATCGCCCTCCCTCCTTCCCAGCCATTGCCGCCGTATGCCATTGTTGGAGTACCTCTACCCCTCTCGTTGTTGCTGTGGAGTTCATTCCCAGTGTGAGATTGTCGAGTAGCAATAGGGCAGGCTCGGTTATCAGATTTTCATTGCTTGATAGAGGCTATCACACTTCTGAACTAGAAGCATAACAGACGCCGCATTTCTGCATAACAGATTTTATAACTATGCAAGGTTACTTGAACAACAAATCTAATTGTTTCATAATAATTTCAAATCGATAACGAGCTAACCTTAGTCCTCGAGAATTTGGATCTACTAAATGCTCCAAACAATGTAGTGTACTCTCTCAAATCCCGCAACCAATCAAAGAAATAAATATGAAAAATACCAAGAAAAAAAAGAATGGTGAGCTACACCAACCCGATGAGCAAGATAATGTTTTAGAGTGGGTCGGAGTATGCCAACAAATAATACATCAAATACGATAACATATCATTGATTGGGATAAGAATGAGGCAGTAGCCTTTGTACGTTTGCCGAATGCTGGAGTCGAAGAGGCCAAGAATGGTGAGGAGCTCATTAGAGAGGATGAGGATGGCAAGGAGGTTGAGGATGGGGATGCACTTGCCGAAGCATACCACCCAATCACTTGATATCAGAAAGAGGAAGAAGATGCTATACTGTCTCTCTTTCTCTCTCTTTGCATTGGTCACGGATTCTTAAGATTTATTTGGTTGGAACTAATTTGGCATAGAAAAATAAACTTTATATCAGATTATCATGCTCGGAACCAAAAGAGAATAAGAGAGATGGTAAAATAGATGATGGATTCTATATAAAAAAAGGGTAAAATAAATTCTACCAAAAATAATATTATATATATACATATAAACAGGCCGTATTCAATTTCCAGTAAACGTTGCGTATGGCGTCTTTTCGTGCATTACGTTTCCGAGGCACCGGCTCCGTCGCGCCCCATCCCAAACGTAGACGGTGGAAAAGAATTCAGTGTCGGCCACACGTGTGAGGCGTCGCGTTCTCCGTGGGACAGCATCCCGGCCTCATGCCTTCCATTGGTCCGGGCGACGACGCTCCCCCCCCCTCCCTCCCTCTCTCTCTTCACTCCTCTCCCTTCACTCCCCATCCTTCTGGAACGTACCCGAGGGTTGTTCGATGGTTTATAGGTGAGGCAACAGAGTATGAAGGTGGTTTATGAGTGGAAATTGGGGTTGTGTAAAGATGTTTGTAAAATTTGCTGGAACTAATTCGAGGCAGCTCCCTACCTCCTAACTTGGATACGGGATTTGGTTTTCTTCATGTCCTCCTCTTCTCTTTTCAAACTGAAATATAAATGATTCCTCTCCTATATTGGAGGAGGAAGTTACAACCACTCCTAATGCTCCTATAACTGAAGCTTGGACTCCATCTTCCCACGCAGGGGAAGTTGCAACAACCCACAAAAAGAGAATCTATCTTCCCACGTAGGAGAAGTTACAACAACCCAACAAAATACAAGCAACTACCTAATATGTCACGAGCCGGCATGAGGAGGCACGTTACAGTCACGAGCCTGCATGAGGAGGCACGTTACATTCCCTCCCTCTCAGCAATCGGATCGTCCTCGAGCCGATGATTAGGAAATCTTTCCTGAAGTTTATAGTAGTCCTCCCACGTTGCGTCCTCGTCTTCTAATCCCTTCCAACGAACGAGCACTTTGGTGACAGCCCGATTGCCTCGTTTCACCATCTTCCTCTGCAAAATAGCCTCAGGTTCCATAATAAGGATTCCATCTTGATCTGATTCTGGCAGATGGGTTTGGACAGAGATATTTTCTCCCACTTTTCTCTTGAGACACGAGACGTGAAAAACAGGATGAACTCGAGATTGAAGGGGAAGCTTCAGGCGATATGCCACCGCTCCAATTCTCTCTAGGACTTGGTAAGGACCGAAATATTTGTGTGACAATTTCAAATTAGTCCTCAAATTAATGGACTGTTGCCTATATGGCTGAAGACGGAGAAATACCCAATCACCAATGTTGAACTCCCGGTCAGTCCGACACCGATCAGCCATAAACTTCATGCGCTCTTGTGCTTTTTTTAAGTTCTCCTTGAGGCTCCTCAGAATCTCTTCCCTGCTACGAAGAGCCGCATCCACAGCCTCCACTTTGGCCATACCTCGAACATAAGAGATGAGTTTGGGAGGAGGAATGCCATACACAATCTGAAAGGGAGTCATTCCGGCTGTTGAGTGATGATTGGTATTATACCAAAACTCAGCCATGGCAAGCCATTTACTCCATTCTTTTGGTTTCAAACCACAAAAGCTGCGAAGGTATTGTTCTAGACATTTGTTGACAACCTCCGACTGGCCATCCGTTTGGGGATGATAGGCAGATGACATGCTTAGTTTAGTCCCTTGGAGCTTGAAAAATTCCTTCCAGAAATTGCTTAAGAATATTGCATCCCGATCACTCACAATTGAAGTTGGCATTCCATGTAGCTTGAATATGTGTTCGAGGAATTGACGAGCCACCATAGCTGCAGTGTAGGGATGAGCCATTGCTATGAAGTGTGCATACTTTGATAACCTATCCACCACCACAAAGATTGTTGATTTCCCTTGGGATAAAGGCAACCCGTCGATGAAGTCCATTGATATGGCTGTCCAGATGCTTGTGGGAATGTCTAGCGGTTGGAGGAGTCCCGCCGGATGCACATTCTCAGACTTGGTGCGTTGGCAAATGTCGCACTCCTTGATGTATCTACGTACATCTTTTTTGAGATGTGGCCAGTGAAAATCTCGCTTGATCCGCTGATAAGTTTTGTGGTAACCAGCATGGCCTCCTATGGGACTGTCATGCATAAAAGAAAGGACTTTAGCCTTGAATGGAGAGTGAGTAGATAGGTAAAACCTGTCCTTGTAGAATAGAAGACCTCCCTTGGTCGAGTACTTGGAAGAATCCGCTTGCCCAGCTTGAATTTGTTGAAATAATTCTTGGATGTGTGCATCCTGGGAGTGCTCTCCTTTCAACTCCTCCAACCAATCAGCCACTGGCATGGAAATGGCTAAAATCTCAACTTCTGTCCTCCTGGAAAGTGCATCAGCTACTTGGTTGGTCGAACCAGACCTGTACTCAATAGTAAAATCATACCCAATTAATTTTGCAGCCCACTGTTGCTGCATAGGAGTTCCCATCCTTTGGTCAAGAAGGAATTTGAGGCTTTGCTGATCCGTTTTCACCACGAATTTTTTTCCGAAAAGATAGTGTCTCCACTTTCTCACCGCCAACACTAAGGACAACAGCTCCTTCTCATAAGTGGACAAGAAGAGTTGCTTGCCTTTGAGAGCCTTACTGAAGAAAGCAATGGGACGCCGACCTTGAGACAGGACAGCTCCAATACCAGCCCCTGAAGCATCACATTCGACCTGAAAATCTTCATTAAAATCAGGGAGAGCTAGAACTGGTGGTCGTGTCATGGCCTCCTTCAATTGGTTGAATGCCCGTAGTGATTCTTCAGTCCAATTGAATGAGTTTTTCTTCAACATTTCAGTCAAGGGGCGGACAATCCTCCCATAGTCTTGTATAAAGCGGCGGTAGTACCCTGTGAGACCAAGAAAACCTCGAAGTCCTTTGAGGTTCTTGGGTTGCGGCCAGTCCAAAATACATTGAATCTTCTCAGGATTAGCTGCAACTCCGTCCTTGGATATGATATGTCCTAAATATTCGATAGAAATACTTCCAAAAATACATTTACTTTTCTTTGCAAACAACTTGTTAGTACGGAGCAGCTCTAGTACAGTCTTTAAATGAAATAAATGATCCTTAATATTCAGACTGTACACAAGGATATCATCAAAAAATACTAGAACAAACCTTCTCAAGAAGGGGCGGAATACCTCGTTCATAAGCCCTTGAAAGGTTGATGGAGCATTGGTGAGGCCGAAAGGCATCACCAAGAACTCGTAGTGCCCTTCATGTGTTCTGAAGGCGGTTTTAGAAACGTCCTCCGGCTTCACTCTGATTTGATGGTAGCCCGACCTTAAGTCGAGCTTGGAGAAAACTTGAGCACCATGTAACTCGTCTAGCAGCTCCTCAATGATGGGAATGGGGAATTTATCCTTGATGGTAGCCTGGTTCAGCGCTCGATAGTCGACACAAAGTCTCCACGAACCATCGCTCTTTCGCACCAGCAACACAGGTGAAGCAAAAGGGCTTTGACTTGGTCGTACAACCCCCTGTTGTAGTAATTCTCCCACCAACTTCTCTATTTCAGATTTCTGGTAGTGTGGGTATCGGTATGGGCGGGAGTTCATGGGTTTAGTGCCCGGCACCAACGGTATCTGATGGTCCCATGTACGTGAAGGAGGAAGACCACAGGGCTCTTGGAACACATCAGCATAGCTGGACAAAAGCTCTTCTATTGGCAATGGGATCTTCCTATCTTCGGAGGTTATCTGCATGGATTGTACTTGAAGTAGAAAACAAGAGTTATGGGTAGAGATGTTTTTACCCACATCCTTCTCTGTTATAAACTCCAATTTCTTCTCTGCTTCCCCATTAAGCTTGTATTTACTCGACCCCAACTGGAACTCCATTGTGAGATTGGCAAAGTCCCATGTGATTGGCCCAAGTTTTTGCAACCAATCAGCTCCCAAGACAGCTTCGTAGCCTCCCAATTCCAAGATGAAGAAGTCCACGATTAGAGGGACTCCTTGGATGCTCATCTTGACGCCGGTGCTTTTGCCTTGACCATGTACTCGATCTCCATTGGCAACTGAGACCTCAAGCTTGGTATCCTTCCAGATCGTGAGTCCAGCCTTCCTTGCTATCCTGGGGGTGAGGAAATTGTGGGTGCTGCCCGAGTCTATGAGCACCACGACTGGGACTCGGCCAAGCATCCCCTTCACGTGCATGGTTTGAGGGGATCGACTTCCTGTGATTGCATGGAGGGAAATCGCCAACTCTGGTTCAGAGCATTCTTCCTTCTCGACGACATCTTCGAGGGCCTCGGCTTGGACCTCTGGCTCCCCCATCTCGGCCCAGCTACCCTCCATTAGGTACAGCTTCTGTTGACGACACTTGTGGCCAGGAAAAAATTTTTCATCACAGTTGTAACAGAGACCCTTGTCTCTTCTTTCTTTCATTTCGACAGGTGTTAGCTTCTTAATAATAGGAGTAGGAGGTTTAGGAGGAGAATTTGTACTAGACCTTCCCTGATCAAGACGATTTTGCCTTCGTCGAGTGTTGACCTTCTCCTCCTGCATCCGAGCGAGGCCAATAGCGTCAGAAAGTGTCCGAGGTCGTAGCATTTGCACACTTAGTCGTATATCCTCCCGAAGTCCACCCACGAAACAACTGATCATGAAGGACTCATTGAGTCCTTCGGTGCGGTTGGCAAGCTCTTCGAATAGAGTTTGATAGTGCTCCACAGAAGTAGATTGCCGGAGCTTCGTCAATAAGCCGGTGGGATCTTCGTACTGATTGGGGCCGAAGCGCGTGAGAAGACCCTTGGAGAAGTCCTCCCAATTGGATATAGCTCCTGCCTTCTCGACCCATCGAAACCACTGCAAAGCTTTCCCTTCAAGATGGAAGGAGGCCAGCAGTAACTTTTGAGTGTTGGGGATTTGTTGGTGAAGGAAGAATTGATCTGCTCGATACAACCAACCAGCAGGGTCAGCTCCATCAAATCTGGGAAATTCCAACCTAGCTATTCGAGTTTGAATAGACTGGTTGGTATCTCCAGATCTAGCTGATTGGATGGGCGACTGTGCATTTGAAGTCTCCCCCCGCTCAAATTGTGGCCCAGCTGAGATGCTCTCCAATCTTGCATCAACATGAGACATCCTCCCAATTATTTCCTGGAGAATTTTTCCTTGATCAAGGAGCAACTTGCCATGAGCTTCTGTTGTTGCCTTAAGGAGATGCATCATTTCATCGAGCTTGGCATTGCGTGTGGATTCAGCCATGATGAGGAAAGCCTGGCTCTGATACCAGTTGGAACGTACCCGAGGGTTGTTCGATGGTTTATAGGTGAGGCAACAGAGTATGAAGGTGGTTTATGAGTGGAAATTGGGGTTGTGTAAAGATGTTTGTAAAATTTGCTGGAACTAATTCGAGGCAGCTCCCTACCTCCTAACTTGGATACGGGATTTGGTTTTCTTCATGTCCTCCTCTTCTCTTTTCAAACTGAAATATAAATGATTCCTCTCCTATATTGGAGGAGGAAGTTACAACCACTCCTAATGCTCCTATAACTGAAGCTTGGACTCCATCTTCCCACGCAGGGGAAGTTGCAACAACCCACAAAAAGAGAATCTATCTTCCCACGTAGGAGAAGTTACAACAACCCAACAAAATACAAGCAACTACCTAATATGTCACGAGCCGGCATGAGGAGGCACGTTACAGTCACGAGCCTGCATGAGGAGGCACGTTACACCTTCCGCACCCCAATCTTGGAAATCTAGGTGCTCGGTTGCTTCTTTCTCTCGCGATTTTCTTTTCAATTTCGTTTATCTTTTGCGTCGTCTTGTTGCTCATCTGCCACCAGTTCTTGGGCTCGCTGCAAGATCGTGGAACCGTTGAAATAAACTTGTCTTTGCGTTTTATCTTGGAGAATGTCAGCCTATTGCGCTGATTTCTCGCTCGCACTGTGATTAAAGGTGAGATTCTTTTGCATTCTTTGCCGCTCTTCTCCTGCAATCTTCGTCTCGGATTACTCCAAGATTGTGAAACCGTTGGAAAACTCTAACCATTTTGGTTCTATCATATGCAATTTCCTTCCGTTATGCCTCTAAAAGCTAGCGTACTTGCCGCATTCAAGTTGTTTTTATTTGGATTTAATTAATTGTGCGAACTAAGTTAAATTTCTTTAGAAGGTGTGGATTTTATAGTGGTGTTTCTTGATTAACGTTATGTCAGGTAGGAAAGAAAATATGATTACAACTCTTCAAGGCTTGAGTAGTGGAAGCGGCGTCCGTAGTTTGGGGAAACTGACTAAAATTACCTATAGAAAACTCAAACATTTTCACCGGATAAGATTTCCAGTGGGGAGGCATCTAGATGCTACTATTCTTTCTTTCCAATTGAGTAATGGAAACTCTAATTCAAATTGGTCCAGCAGCTTGGACAATCAATGACTGCTTGATTGAAGTCTTCCGCATTCATGTTGGACGCTTCTGCTTTTCGCCTGAGTAGGCTTATCAAGATAAACTGAAGTGCTGCTTTAGCAAAAAAAAAAAAAAAAAAAAAAAAAGAAAAAAAAAAGAAAAAAAAAACAATATGTGCTGACGGTCCTGGCATGTTTACATTCTTGAAATGCATGAGGCATTTATAAAGTAAATTTAGGATGTCATGGTCGAGAAGCTTTCTTAAGAACATAAATTGTTTTGGGATAAAAGTTTTCCTCATTTCATTTAAGATGGCTAAGATGGCGGTTTTTCACTTCTTATTGTTAAATATTAATGGGTGTGACTGTAGTTGTTAAAATACTTAATGCCTTTTTATAGTAGTTGGTCAGAACATTGTCATAATAATACCTCCTTGCCTATTTAAGCTGTTTTCAACATCTAACCTGTCTCTGACATTCTTTTGAATTGTTTAAACATGTTTTCATTTATCATGCTTGTGTTGAAACTTGGAGGCTGCATGTCAAGGAAAGTCTACCAATGGTTGAACTTCATTTTGGACTCCTGAACCAATCAAATGGATCATGCAATAGGTGTCGGATCTTAGTTTTGTTTCTTAGATTAGCAATCAGTACTTACCTATTTTCTTGTATGATGTTCCCAGGCATGTCTAAGTGCCATACTAATACTCTTGGGAAATATTTCCTTTTGCAGTTAGACCTCTTATATAGGAATAGTGTAACTATGTTAATTGGGTTGGAAAAAGAAGGAACACATACTCCTCTCTTTTCTTTTCAGTCCTAGATTTGGAATCCACTAGATTCCAACTTCATTAGATATTCTAACTTGGTTTCTTGGCCCATCCAGAAGTCTTACTATTAATCTTATGTCATGACTCATCATTGCACCAATGTAGGCTTTGGTGCTGGGTTGCTCGATCCTTGCACAGTTGCACTTGATGTTGGCTTCACTGTTGGATAATTGGCCCATAGCTAAGTCATAGATAGTCTAGAGATTCATTATGCTGAATGAGAAACAAGTGCTATTTTGCTATTTTATTATGAATCTCTTGGTCTCTATAAAGAGCTAACTAATTGGTAGTAATCAGCTACTTGAGGATGTATTTGTGGATTATTAAATTTTTAGTCTAAGTATGTACTTGATTAAAGTGCTTTAGCGCTTGACCTTCCTTATGAAGGTTTAAAAAAAGTGACTGTGTGTACCAGCACTTGATCTATCTTAGGCCACATTCAAACTCATGACAGGGAGAAAGAAAGTGTGGGGTAGAGAAAATTGTGATTTGGCCTCTCTCTCTCTCCATGGTTGTCTCTGTTCCTCTTTTACCTTTATCCTTGGTATATAGCCATGAAATTTCAGCAATGTACTTAGTTTTGTGAAATGCTATCAACTGGGCTTTTAATTTCTTATGACTTCCTCCTATCAAGGCATAACAACAACGCTCTTAGGGAGTTATGCTCTCATTATGCACTCTATAGTTCATGTGGTAACTTTCAGTTGATGATAGTTTTGATCAGCTGTTTAGAGGGAAAATGTGTTTCTTCTTATTGGTACAAAGAAATTTATAATGTTTCTGCATCCAGTGCTCCTTTCTTTTCATTGACTATATCTTTACTCTTTAGTATTCTCTCCAGGTAATTTTTGAGTAATGCCTTTCGAAGAGGAATTCTTTCTATAGTTCTGGGTAGGGAGAAAATTAGTCATTGTGCGATGTTGATTTCTAGGAATGTTTGGCTGGCTGCAATTGAAAGGCCTGCACATCTGTGTTGGCAGCTTGGTTTGCTATGACACAAAAGGCTATTAGCAACTCAGCCTGCAAATAGGGGCTAAGCTGCAAAGGATGAACTGCAGTCAATTTGGCCGCATGTCTTCTTGTTGTGGCTCAAGGTCTTGACCTGAAACAGTTAAGTTGCATCAATGCAACTGCACAACCCCCTCACAGTTTCATTCCAGAAACCCTTAGCCTGTCCCCCTACTCTTCCTTCCCTCTCTTGAGTGGTGGTGGCTTGGGCGGCAGTGCTTTCTTCATCCTTAAAGGCCACATCACTCGAGTTCTCTAATCAGCACTCCAATCTCACCTCTTGTCGAGCTCATTTGTCAACGTGCTGCTGATCTTTGGACTATGACACTTTAATCATTCCTTTGGTGGTGATCCAATTGGGGATGGTGCAGATGAGGTCAACAATGAATGAGGTGTTGGTGTCACTCTTGAAGCTTCAACTAAGCAATAGGAGATTGATGCCATGCTTGTGGGGGTCCCAGATAGGTGGTTGTGGTGATGGTCTTTGGTTCCTGTAGGCTTTTTAGCTTGCTGGCCATGCCAGTGATAGTAGCAGTGTTGGACAGCAAAGTTGGGCGGGTGAAGGAATTAGTGGTATTTGTTTGGGTCTTTGAGGGCTTAGTTTTTTGAGGGTTGGGGCAAAAAATTCATGATGGGAGGGGCTCGAATGTTGGCACAGTGATAAGATTGTTAGATTTTGATGGGTGCCTTAGGTGGTGAAAGACTGCCTCTTGGTAATGAAAGGAAAAGAGATTATAAAAGGAAAAATTGGAGAGATTTATCCTGGTGGTTATTCAGTTGCATGACATATTTTGCATAATTCTTGATATAAAATTAAAAAAACATCCCACTTGTATGTAAGGAGTGGGAATTTAAAGAACTATTTCTCCTTTGACATTTATCCACTTGATCTCAGTTCTAGGCGTATGATGTTTTTCTGAAACCAGTTTTCAGTTATTAATGCAAATTTTAATCTTTTAGAATGCACTGGTAAAACTCCTCATCTGAGATATTCCACAAGAGTAACGCTGTACAGCCACAAATTTGCTCGTCCGTTTATTGTGCTGACATGGCATGAAGAAATTGGTGCACGATTTATGAGGGATTGGTCGAACATGTCAGTGGCACATAGGTAGGAACTATTAGGATAAATGAGCAGGTGATCTTGCTTCAGTAGGATCTGCTAGCTATCGTGTCACCATGCAAGCCCAATTCACGGTTGAATTAGAATAGACTGACTTATTTTCTTCTACTTGGTTGGAGGCACTTGTGCTGCAGAAAGGTGGGTCCTCATAACAGAATTTAAAGGTAGGAGGTAATCTTACCATCCTATATAGGGTTGCCACCGTTAATCAAAAAAAAATTCCTAACCCTAAGTCCCAGCTGCAGACTAGCCCCAGAATCACCAAGAAAAAAGGAAAAAAGAAAAAGAAAAAAAGAAAAAAGAGAGATTAGTTGTAATACCTGCAGTTGCATCCATCTAACCAAACAATTCTAGCCACATGCAACTCTAATTGCTGCAGTTCCAGCTAGATGCATTTCTAACTGCATTTTATCTTCAGTCATGAGCAACCAACTAGTCCCTAAGCTGAATTACATATTCAATAGGATTTATTATTTATAATCAATTTGAAAGTGTTATTTTAAGGTGGTTATTAGAAAAATTACAGAAGACACTTCAGGACATACATGAGTTTTATAAAGATGACACGGCTGTGGGACTGCAGCAGGTGTTTGATAGGAATTTGCTGATTGAAATCTATGCTTGTTACTAAGCTGGTTGCTCTCTCTCTCTCTCTCTCTCTCCACAGATGTTTTGATCATTTGCAAAATTCAGATGGCAGTTACAGCTCTTACAGAAAACTTCATGCTTCATGCAAAACATCAGGAGTCTGTCAGATGATTTGCTGTAATTTTGTTATGTTCAACAAGCATATCTATGGGCTTATTTCTGATGAAATGTCAGAGGCAACTCTTTCTTTCCATACTGCTTGTCCTCAGTCGTTTGCCCATAAACAGTGCCATAACTTTGGATGGTATGAAATGGTCCTGTAATTTCATAATTTTTGTATTATTATTTTGTATTGTTGTGCTTTTTAATTGAAGAATTATTTCTTACAGGTGAGGCACTTCTAAGTTTTAAGACAGCAATTGGTGGGTCAGATGGTGTCTTTCTCCATTGGAGACAAGAAGATCCTGATCCTTGTAACTGGAAAGGCGTGGCATGTGACAATCATACAAAGAGAGTAATTTATCTGTAAGTAGCTCTAAGATATGGTGTATTGATGGGGGTATGAACACAGAGTTTCCAGAAAAAAAAACTTATGAAAAATTTTAGAAGCAGCAATGCTTGAGAGTGTTTGAATGAATTCATGTTATATTTCTTGCTATAACAGGAACTCACATATTGGGTGTTTTCATTTCTTCTCTCTTTGCAAGTGAATTTGTTGCTTGCATTTAGATTTTAGAATACTTGATGCATAAACTCTGAAACTAGTCAGAAATGATCAACTGGGGCATACCATCTCGATATATATGTATCGAAGAAAGTGCTTGACTTCAAATGTAATAGGACTCATAAAGGGGTCCGACTTTTGAACTCCAAGCAGGCCAGCTGTCTGCTAAGATCAGAAATGATCAATGGGTTCTCCATTTTGCTTTATATTTTAAATATATGTGTATATCCATGCAGCCCTTTTTCCCCCCATTTGGAGACTTATCACTTGATAGATGTGGTCTGGCACCTTGGATTCTCGTATAGGTTTATAAAGACATGGTCCAATGTTCAGAACATTTAGTGGAATATCTGGTAGCCTCCGATTGCTTTCCCATATAGATCACTTAGACTATGAGTTTTGGATGTCTTAAAGGAGTTAGATCTTTTACTTGTGGCCAGCTCGTGTGCTTTTAATGGTCATTGAAGCTCTAAGGAATGGAAGGTGCTGATTCCTTAAGCTTGGTGCCATATTGAAAAATAAGATATCTACTGATTATTAAACTTAAATCGATGATGAAGCCTTGAAAATTCTTTCTAGTGGAGGCTAACTAAGGCTGCTTACAAAAATTAGGAATACCAATGTGCAATGCATATGTGCTGAGAGAGAGACAGAAATGAATTTAGGGGTGGAGATGCTACAAATGAGTTCTCATTGTGTAGAGACCAGAGACCTGCACGTGCATTACACATGATGTAAGTCTTGAGCTTTCGGGTAGAGTCTGTCCAATGAAAACAAAGAAGTTGCTTTGGCAGGGGAAAAGGAAGAAAATAAGCATGGAATTGCTTGGGAATGGAAAATAGGCATAGTTGCTTTCCATTATCCGGAAAGATAAAGTAGAAAATCATCAGGGATTGGTTTGCCTGGCTGTTAGTATAAAGAAGCAAAAGTTAATTTTCTTCTAAGGGGCAGTTAAGGGAGTACCGAAACAAGAGTCAAACTTGGAGGTGGAGTCACACCACCAAGCATTCATATTTATATGTAGAGGTATAGTGTTAAGTAAGGTTTGAAGCAAGGTCCGTTGAACTGGTTCGGGACCCATACCGGTCAGTGGACGAGTTGGTATGGTACCGTACCAACACACCATACGCTTGGGAGTGTCGGTTTTGTACCGGCACACCCATTTTTTGTGAGTTTTTCAAGTTGATTTAATTGGTACCGGTTGGTTTGGAGCCGAAATCGGGTCGGTCCACCTATTGGAGTCAATTCCGACCCCAAACTGGCCGGAACCGGTTCCGAATTGCCCGGAATCGTTCTGGAACCAGTCGGTTTCGTTCGAACTTGGTGCGAACCGTCCGGTTCTGTTCGAACTTGGTGCAAACCATCCAGTTCCGTTCGAACTTGGTGCGAACCATCCGGTTCCTACTAAGTCGACCCTGTTCTGAACCGGGCCCCCTCTCCTTTTCTTTGTTTGTTGATTAAAAGATGTTGGGAAGAGCCTTCCCAACATTGTTTCTAAGCTCTCCAGCTTTTTTCCTCCTCCTCATTGGCCAAAATCACACCGATTTTGCATGATTGAAGGAAGATTCAAGCCTAAATAAGGTGTGCTTCTTCTCCCCTATCTCATTCCCTCAATTTTTTTAGGCTTGAAAAAATAGCTCAAAATTTACAAAATAAGAAAAGATTATGCTAAAATTTTCGACTTAGGCTTGATCTTATTATATGTTGTAGATCTATGGGTGATCTACACGATGACATAATTTTTTTTTAAATTTTTGGATTATATATAATTTTTAAAAATTAAAAATATATTTATGAATAAAAAATAGAAAAAATATAAAAAATAAAATAAAAAATAGTAAAACTAGAAGCGTATTTGGGGATATGCAAGCTACTCTTTAGAAAAAATTGGTGTCTATTTATTTAAATTTTGATGCAAATTATGCACATACGGTGGCTTAGGCCTAAATTTAGAAAATTTGAGAAATAAGAGGGAGTCAGTTCACTCAGATTCAAAGACCAAGAGCAGTAGTTTTGGTGGTCATGGATCTGTTGGCTAGAGAGGAAGTGGAGGACATGAGATCACCGTTTATGAGACACAGTCGCAAGGTGGTCTTTGATTCATCGGTGAGTCCTAGTTTATGCATGCTACACAAGATAAGAACTATGGTGCACGATCTAGGATCCGATTGCATTAGGAGATGGGCTCCTCGAGGTCGAGGGCACGATGCAACTATAGATGATCTTGCACGTAGAGTAGAATTCATATACGTATCAGGCTCCAAGTCGTATATTAGATCCTATTACCTGCAGCCAGAGGCAGCCTATGATCCTTACGGATACAGATATGGATATGGTGTGTTCGAAACATCTTTTAGAGGCTATTACCCTACGTAGCTCGAAGAATTTTTATGGTTCGGATTTTTCTGTCATCTTATTCGGATGGGCTTCTTTACAGCCGTTTTATCATTTAGTTTATCAGCCAGAAGACATCTCTCAGAGCCAGAGTTTTAGCGAGAGATCCGAGAGTGCTTATAATTCAGAGCGCGTTCTTTTTGGGATGAACATATAAAACTACTATACCGCTTGGTTAGAGGAGCGAGTTGATGTGCCTCTTGACTATACTAATGATCTGGATATCTGTGAGAAGTATCGCCACTCGACGAGATTTTAGATATCAGTATGTATGTTGTACTTTAAATATATGTAATTGATTGTATTATTTTATATTTTTCACCTCACTACTTGATTTGAGGATATTTAGTATTATTTTTTGTAGCATGCAACATCTTACTAATTATTTTATGATTTGTATTATTTTAAAACAATAAGATGCATCATTTAGGTTAAACCGGGGTCATGGAAATATCAAAAGGTATCAAAAAAATATCAAAAAAAAATCAAATTAAACTTAAAATCAGTAAAAAAGTTCAAAGAATTGATTACCAATTAAATCAACTTAAAAAACTCAAAAAAATTATACGTGCCGTACCGTGTCGGTATGGTACCAAACCGGTACTGTACCGAACCGGTACTATATTGACCTATCCGCCGACCGGTATGGGTCCCAATACTGGTTCGACGGATCTTAGTTTGAAGTTTTGGCTAAAACTGATTTGTTTCTACGGAGATCGAACTAAAACTGACCTCAGTTTTGGGTGTCAGTCAATTTCGGCAGTTTTGATCGGTTTTGGCAGAAACTAACCAGTTTCAGTGGTTTTGGTAGAAACTGATGGGAACCAAATATCGATGTTTTCTTTAACTCTTCTTTTGGTGTTCATGCCATATTGGGGTCCTTTTATTACCTAAGTACTAGGCAATATGCCATCTATTTTCAATGGTTTTTCACTTTTTCTTTTCTTTTGTCTTGAAATAGAATGGATCTTGAAAATATACGTGCCTCTTGTTGGGTTGAGGTCTTCAAAAACCCTTATCGTTATCATGGATAAGGGCTAACACGAACAACCACAACTCATTTGATAGGAATGGCATCCTTTTTTTTATATAAACTAGAAATCCTCTAACTACAACTATCTGCTTATATAACCACTTAACCATGAAATAATGAGTAAGAGTGCCTAAATTTTATATATGTGTAGGTTCTACTGAGAATATAAAAGATTGTATTAGGCACTAAAATGCTTTATAATTGCCGATATATACGCGTGTATATATATTACGTTCACAATATAAAGTACTTACTTAGAGTGAAACTTTAAATCGCCAAAACAAAACTCCATAGGCCCAACTGAAACTGAGAGGAATCTTAGTTGACCTAACTGATGTAATTTCTAGTGCCCCAACTTAAGCTCTTAATTGACCTATCATGTCCACTTTGTTTGACCTTGTTTTGATTCAGATTCTTAGTTTTGACTTGTCCCTTCTTTGTTGCTTAAATTTTATCAAAGTTTATTTGTCGTCTCATCCTTCGAACTTTATGTGTTTTTCTTTTTGACTTGTTTTTTGTCATCAATATGGCCACATGAAATGGCTATAAACTTCCGTGGGCATGCCGGCAGATAATAAACAGGAAGATTTGCTTTTTCTAGACATCGGTAACCTAATTGTTCAAGTTTCTGATTTGATCCATGTCTACATGAAAGAAAACTTTGGAGAAGGTTATGAGGCAACTAGTGGTCATGCATATTGAAAAATTCTTTTGCCTTTCTCTTCTTAATTATTAACAATACACCTAGTTGTCCAAAAGGGTAGCATGCATGCAGCATTTTGAGATTTAACAAAATTGTAATTGTTCATTTGGACAATCTATGCCCTGTTGGGCTGAAGTTTGGAGGGACTCGTATGTATATACATCCATTCATACAACATTAGAACCATTTAGTGAATGAGTGATACTTAATTACTTCTGAAGCTGGCAACTGTAGAACTACATGCTGTGGCACAGTTTTATGTCAGTGATATTCTTCAAGATCCTTAGTGTGATGCTATGAAGGTGCAGCAAAACAGGATCTGATTGCTTATTTTTGTTAAATGAAATGTTGACTGATTCTTAATAGAATGTTGTGAAACTTTTGTAGGCCACCATGAAAAAGATGTTACTGAATAATTCTACAGTCAACTTGGTGTTGAAAACTAGGATTTGGGTTCATCCAGGTGGCATGAGATCATATGAAGTTGCTATAGGACAACAGCATTTGAAGGAAGGCTTCTAAAAAGGATAAGTAATTCAAATAGGTTTGAACATGAGAGGGAATATTTATTTGTCCAAGAAAGTTAGAATCAATCATGGAAGTTGTTTGAAGGAGATCTGTTGTGAGCTGCCTATGAGCACAAGAACTCAGTTTTTCTCTTCTAACTAGGGCCGATCATGCTACCCTGATCATCAGATCAGATTGTAACACAAGGGGTGAGATCATAGAGTCACTCTATCTGACGGAGTGAGCAAAAAAACCAATTGGGAATATAATGGTCTGATTTGTATGGAGACCATATTTCGGCCACTTGATTGATGGGTGTGTATTGATGTTTGCGGATTCTGGCACATTGTTTTCTAGGATTTGTTCATCTAACTTCTTTGTATTTTCATCATTGATTGTGATGTTGTTCCTTAAGTATTTAAATCAGTAGAGGAAATGCATCTTTTTAGAGGTTGAGTTTTGAAAATCTTATTTCTCATTTTTCAATCCTCGTTTAATACCGCATTTAAACTTATAATGGACTCTCCTTGCTTAAATGGGCAATACCATCTAATACTGCATCCCTATCAGTTGTGCACTTATCAAATTATATATGATTCTTATGATCTTGTGAGTTCATCAGTTGGTAATAACACATATAAGTGCAAGTATTTTTTTTTAGCTTAGCCCCTAAGAAATTTTCTTGTGGAAACTGTGATATCATAGTGCTGTATGTTTCAGGAGTCTTGCCTACCACAAGTTGATTGGGTCTATATCACCAGAAATTGGCAAGCTAAATCACTTAAAACAATTGTAAGCCTTCTCCTGATTATCATTTTTTTTTAATTATCGTTGCTCTCAAATGGACTTAATTATGTATAGTAGTCTGCTTATGATGGTAACATTTGATGATTGCATGTTCTAGAGCTCTAAATGGTAACAGCTTATATGGAACTGTCCCTCCAGAGCTTGGAAACTGCATGGAGTTACAATATTTGTAAGTCCTTATTTATATCTATCCCTTGCTACAATACTTGTAAGTCCTTATATCTGTCAATTGCTCTAAAGCTGGGTTAATATTTCAAGTGACATTATTGAAGACCTAGGTGTGCTGCAATTTTTGTCATTTTCCTCGATTCATCTATATTGTCCAGCAATGTGCAGCACTTGCTGTTTGTGCCTATGCTGGAAAACCTAAAAGCAGTTGTTGGGGTATCCAGACCACTCCTTTAGGCTATGCTTTCTGAGATACACCCATCATCACACCAAAAAAGTGGGAGGATGGGAAATGTCATGCTGGACCAGCCGGCAGGAGATTTCTAGTAGTAATTAGCAAAGTAACTTGTAGTTGTCAGAATTTAGAAATATATTTGTTATGTTGTAAAATTGTCACTATTGCTGGAGTTGTTGGTAGTCAGGAAGAAGAAAAGCATAGGAGAAAGAAGTCATTGAAAAGCTATTGTTCCATGCACAATCACCATATATGAATTTCTCTGCTCTGTTGCCTTAAGACAGCTGGAGCCTGAAGCAGTTGAGTACAGTTACAAGTTACAACTTACAAGTGTAATCAGAAAACAACTAGCGGATAGTGTAAACCACTTACCTACACCTTATGTTGATAGTTACTTTAAAAGATGTTGCATGACTAAATTGTTTATAACTTTATATTTGAACTTGGATTTGTGGTATAATAAAGTTCAAGAACTCGATTTCGATTTTGGTTTAGATAAGGCCTGTCAAGTTTCAGTGTTGCTAGTTTTGGCTCAAATTTCAGAGTTTGGGCCAGAAAAATTACAAAAGGATATGAAGCAATCAGGAGAAAATAAAATAAAAGGGGTTACAAATAGAATCAGCAAATGATTAGTGGGTCATACAAATCACAAACCTACACTTTGATAGTTACATGGAAAGATGTTGCATGACTAAGTTGTTTATATTAGAACTTAGATTTAGGGTATATAAGGATCTTGATTTCAATTTTGGTTTATATAAGGCCTGTCAAGTTTCAGGTTTGGTAGTTCTGGCTCAAGTTTCAGAGTTTGGGCCAGAAAAATTACAGAAGTATATGAACCAATCAGGAGAAAATATAACAAGCAAGGACAAGCATCAACGTAGTGTTAGAGACTCAGAGTAGTGCTGTTGTTCTTAATATTTGCATTATAATTTTTTTTTTTTACATGATTAAACTAATGGGTGTGGATGACAATAAAAATCGCTGAAAGAACTGGTAAACAAGAATATTGAATTCTGTTGCATTCAATTGTTTGATATAAATTTAATTATAATTAACTTATCATATTAATTTCTATAAAAGTAAACAAGTTGCAATTACATAGAACTAGAAATGAATATGAACTAAATGTTTACAATCATATTAATTGCCAAGTAACAACATATGAGTTGTACAATATGTAAATAAAACTATCTCATCTAAATGCCTTTAAGATATTAAACTAATATTTATCAAGTCCGAGCTTTTATCTTGTGAGGCCATTAATTCAGGGGCTTAATCTAGTAGTTGATTTCCTTCACTCTTAGTTCTCCTGTAAAAATATTTTAAAAAACCAAAAGATCTTTTAATTCTCTTGAATTTCTTATTATTAAACTCCCAGGTGCTTTAAGTTTTTCAAAAATTGGAAGAATATCATTTTTAATATCAAAAAAATCTTTGAGGTTGTCAATTGGATGACTTGGTAAAGTCTCTTGTCTTGATAAAAGGGACATTGGCTTTATCCCACTAGCACTCTGGTGTTTGGCTGGGTTTCTGCCCTTCCTAGTTATCGAAAAAGAGAAAAATCAATAAAATACTTGGGGTTATATTTGTTATCCATGAATAAGTACCTGCACTTTTAGATATGAAAATAAGAAAAAATGACGAGAAGTTAACACTATAACTAAAAGTCTGCCTCATCGACCTGTATGGATCGTACCATACTATGTTGGTAAGGTACCAGTACAATACCAAGGTTATGTATATGAATTGAACTAGTCCTTACTGGTCCAAATTGAGCGGAACTGTCCTGGACTGCCCGATACCATCTGAAACTAGGATCCCATACTGTACTGACCCATATTGCCCAGTTTCAGGCAGTATCATGATAAAAGGAGAGAAGAAGGGTTGGGAGCTGCCTCAAGAATGGCTGTGTATCGTACCATATTGGCCATATTATACCGAACCGATAATGTATAGGTATGGTGCCCGGTTCCAAGATTGCGGACCTAACCTATATACTTGGAGAGATGGCCCTAATGTAATAGTAACAAAGATACTGCTTATAAATGACTGTTATGGCTCGTTTCAACTAATCTCACTTAAATTGGACCGAAACCACTTAAATTGGACGAAAATTGATTAGTTTTGGCCAAGGTTTGAAAGACCCACCATTCCGTGCTATACTATGCACCTTACCACCCTGTATCAACATGGGGCATCATCTGGGCCTTGATCCATGATTAGATACAAAGGTGTGTTGTAATATGTCATACTACCTATGATTGCTAGTTTGCTACATCCTTGTACTTCAACTTATATGCCCGATCATGTATTTTTGAAAATCAGAACAATTTCCACCATTCATTTTTTTGTCCATTGGATGCATTGGTAGGAGAAGCATTTTATGTACTGAATTGTATTGCCAGTATTGAGCAGTACAATGAGCTGGTATGGTCCTAAGACATGGTAACATGGCTGTGTTGACTCCAACGCTTTACTATGTGTTAGCATGGAGTCATACTACTCTCTTTTGTTGAGGTACTGGTATGGGGCCTGGTCTTGTGACTTGAAATATTGGGTAGGAAACCACCAAAACATATAAATTTTCAATTCTAGATATTTAGTGGTATGGGTCTCCAGTGCTACAGGTCTCCAATATGGATAGCTCATCACTAATTTGGAATTGTTAAATCTTTTATTAGTCATCTAATGGTTAGCTTGAAATCTAACACCATCACATATTAATTGACTTAAGATGCGATAGTTATCAGCTGTATTATAATCTTCTGTGATGTCTTATCTGTAGATACTTTTTGATATGTGTGGAGTTTGGACTGATACTGGCAGATACCAATTCAAGTTTTTTTTTTTTTTTTTTTTGGGGCGTTTTTTTTTTTTTTTTTTTTTTTGGGGGGGGGGGGGTGGGTGGGAGATGCTATGCAGTATGCACCATGCCGATGAGGCCTTGATATGGAACTATTTGAATAATACTGATTAATACGTTACCATGTTTTATGACATGTATGTGTTTTAATATTGATGCATTTAACAATAGCTGCTTCTGCATACAATCACAAATTATGTTTGCATTTGCAATTTAGCTAATTTTATCAACTTCATAACAGATATTTGCAAGGAAATTACTTAAGTGGATCTATCCCTTCGGAGTTTGGTTACCTTTTGGAACTTGAGACTCTGTGAGTGTTATGTTTTCATGTAGTTTTTATTACTTAAGTGGATCTATCCTTTCGGAGTTTGGTAACCTTTTGGAACTTGAGACCTTGTGAGTGTTATGTTTTCATTTTTAGTTTTTGAAATTCGTGAATCTATTTCTAATGGGATGGATGCATGCGGAGCTCGGCATTTCCTTACTCGCTTAATTTCTACTGTGTGTGATAAAACTTAGAACCTGCTAGCTATATGAGCTGTATCATACACTAATTTTACTAACATTAATGTTTATTAAATTTGTTTGTAAATACCTATTCAGGCTTATGTTTTACATTAAAGTTTGTGCGAAAATGTTCTAGTTAAATAAGATAATACAACTTTGGCATGCCTATTCTTATGGTTTTCCATTTTAATTACATTCATGTACATACTTTGGTACTTCTTGCTGTGTCTATATTTGATGATTCATTTATAATATGATGTCACTATCAAATATATACGTTTCTGGTACTAAAAACTGGCAAGATTTTGGAAGCTAAGTTATTTTGGTGTAAGAAACATTTTTATGTCTTTTTCTTTTTTCACTGTTTCCGTAAAATTTAAAAATTCTGTGCAAAATAGTCTAGTATATCACTGTTTCGATTTTGATTCAGCAATTCTCATTGTATGCTAATTAGTTTTTACTTTTCTAGGGATATCTCCAGCAACACTCTGAGCGGATTTATTCCTACATCACTTGATAAGCTGACCAAGCATAATTCATTGTGAGTTTCTTATCTGTGGTCAACTATATGTTATATCCATCAAATGAATGATCACTCCCATCTAAAGCTAAAAAATTATTTCCCTTGCAATCTTGCTGAAGCAATGTATCAATGAACTTTTTGACTGGACCGATACCATCTGATGGTGTTCTTATCAAGTTTACAGAAACTTCGTAAGTATTGTTTCCTTATGTTTATAATTTGTATTTTAGTTGATCTCACAACGTGTTTGAAGAGCATCTTCATTTGGTGGACTACTTTGCTGGAGTTAATTGCTTTTTACTGTTTGAATTAACAGTTGTCATGTTGCATTTTATGGCTTCTTTTTATGCATTTAGTTGGAACTTGTAGGGCTTGATTGGCGCCCTTTCTTAAGGTTTGACAAGAAATCACCACTAATTGCCCGTATATGCCATAAAGATATCCCCATAAGTCAAATACCGCCCCAACTAGCATGGGATTAAGGCTTAGTTGAGTTGTAAGTCAAATTCCACGTGAACTCGCAAGGTGGGTGCTGGTTCACATCAGTTTTGACTGAAATGAAATATTTCAATCTAAGTTTTAGAACCAGCCAACCTCAGCATATTTCTACAAATAAGAAAACTAAATGAAATTTTAAGCTAAAGATGTGGCTGAGCAATGTGATATAACAAGCAATACATAGATGTTCCTCGAATAACTAGGTGACTTCCTTTTAGAAAAAGGAACACAGGATCCACCACATACTATATTTGGAGTCTTTTCATTTTAAATCATGATGATATCCTTTCCTTATATTTAAAACTTTTGAATTTCGAGAATTGAGATTTCTGTAGGTGATTAGGTGTTCAGTTGTCAAGAAGAGAAATGAGACGGTAAGGGGGGTGAAACATGAATTTTGGCTAGTTTACTCAAACTAGAATTTCTTAGTTCTATGCTTGGTTTGCTGAACCTTGTTTGGTCAATTGTCGGCACGGCTTGAGGGTCCAATTCAGCATAAAAGGCTCGGACTTGCTCCATTCACTCAATTTGCTGTGATTCGGCACTGCTCCTTTGTTTCGTCTCTGTCATTCGCCCCTCTCCCTTTGAAGCCGTAGTCCCCTCCGTCGTCAACCCCAACCGGCTAGCTAAGTCTCCCTCTCCCTCCCTCTCTCTCTCCTCCTGTGACAATGATGAGGAGGGCTGTTTGAATCCTCTCTCTCGGCCTCCCTCTCTCCCCTCGACGACAATGAGGAAGGTTCTTCGAGCCCTCTCCCTCCCTTCTCTCCCTCCCTTCTTCTTCCTCTTCCTCTTGCTCTCTCTTTTCCTCTCTCCTTCTCTCTCTCCAGCTCTCCTTGCTGACCATACCATGCTGAACCGGTCGCGGGCTAGTACGCCCTCCAGCTCTGTTTGCAAACCTTGGTTCCATGATTTCACATTTCTGGTATTTTAAGAATTTTCATTGCACAACCAAGCACAAGATTACAAGATCACAACTTCTAATTTCAAGAAAAAGTCATTAAATATCATGATTTTCTAGTACATTGGGGCATACTTTTAAATATTCTAGAAATTTCTGGAACTGATGCCAGCTGTGTAAATAATTCTCTGTGGGGAGCAATATCCTCATTTACTTGACTATACTTGATTCTCCTAGTGCATTTGAATGTGATGCATGATCTTTTTTTAATGCTATGTTAGCTATTGATACCTTCACTTTAAAATCATCTCTATGAAATCTTCCTTTTGCTCTTCTTTGTTTGAGTTTCTCTGGATAGTCATTTGCTGCCTATATTGCTTCATGCTTTGCACTGTAATATTGATTCACAAATTTACTTTCAACTTTTTATTGTTGGAAAGGGAGCTGTATTTCATTTCTCAGGTTCCACATTTCAGTTGTTGTTAAGAAAGTAGACAGCCATGCTAAATAATGAATTAAATTTCTCCTTTTGAAATCAATGCTACCTAACCCATACTTACGTTTTCTACTTTTATGCACATACGTACAGCTTTATCGGAAATCGTGAGTTATGTGGGAAGCAAATTGATGTAGTGTGCAAAGATGAAGTTCGGTCGCCATTCGTAGATTCTCAGCCTTCTTCAGGTATTTGGTGTTCTAAAAGTATATATCATGATATGTTAGTTTTCTTTCAACATGAAGTGAAATTGAAGGTCCCTTTTATTTGAAGCAGTGATTTCTATTTCTTAATTTTTAAATTATTGTTGCCTAGTTGGTAAGGTAAATAATTAACACAAAATTAGTGAAATTCTTGAATTAGTGCTGAGAATGAAGCATTAATTAGTTAAGCTGGTAAGGATCAGTACTAGTGTGGTCGGTCTCTAGTTATTGTTGTATGTATATGCTCTTTTCATCTTTTTTTTCCCTTAATAGTATACTTTTAATTTATGTCTACTGGGGGTATCAGCCTATCTCGCTAGGACTGCATTATTGCATAAAACGGTATGGGGGATGGCTACGGAACACTGATTCCTTCTTGAGCGAAGCATCCTGCTTGTCCTTGAAGCTAACCAAAATAGTTACCAAGGTTGGCTTGGCCGTTATCAAGTGCGACCTGATCGATGCTTTCTTTTTTTTCCTTAAAAATAGAGTAAGAGAGTAGCAATGATGGTGCACGATCTTTTTCTCTTGGGTTTTTTTGTAGGCGTGCTTCAGAAATAGAGGAGAGAACAGAGAGGCACGGAGAAGGGAAAGGAGGGAGGCTCATTAAATTTTAGTTAGCACAATAAATTAAAAAATTGAAAAAAGGAAAAAAAGTTGCCCTAGTTCAATGCCAGGATGCAAGATCGTCCCAAGAATTGGATGGTAGTTTCCATGTACGATAGTTCGATACTATTATGAGACCAAAAGCTAGGAGCAATTTTCGTTGAAACGGAATCGAGATTCCTACTGGCCAGATACCAATATGGTACGGTATTGAATTGGTACCATATTGTATTCAATATCGTACTAATACACGATCTAGGTTGGCATACCAGTCAGCTATTTTCTTTATTTTTTTTGTCTTTGCATTTTTTTTTGTTTTCTCATTTTTTTATTTTCAGTTGTCATTTTGATAATTATGGTTGTCTAATATGTAATTTTAACCTTGCTTTGATGTCTTTTTTTTTTTTTTTAAATCAGAAATCATAATTGAAGTAGATCGATTAATGAAGTCGATTTATTGTATTTAAAGTACAAAATACGTACTCACATGTAATTTTTTCGTGCCGATGTTCCTCATAGTTGAAATGGGATTTCGATCATAGTTCGGGTCTGGCACATTAGACCAAGACTCATAGAGCATTGCGGCATAGTCCTCCATCTATATTCTCCTATAATCTGTGCTTGCTGGATAGTTACCCTAAGAGTTCTTTGTTTGACACTGGGTTGGCCAGCGAAGATCTCGATTGTGAAATCCGACCCGTAAGATGCTTGAGATTGTGAAGGATATCATCGACTCGAATACGATGTCTCAATCGAACCATATCTGTACAAGTCATTGCTTGTTTGTGTGGAGTAGTATCCAACATATGACTTGGATCTAGATACGTCTAGAGATTCTACTCGACGTGTGAGGTTATCTGTAGCAGTAGAGCCATGTTCCGAACGATCTTGAGGGGCTTGTCTTCTATATGCAATGGTATCTTCGTGAGCTTTATCAGGTCGGGTATTATAGTCCCTATCTAGTATGGCATGAGTGAACTGGGACTCATCGGTGAATCGAAGACCACTCTAGAAACGTGCATCATAAACTAATCATGCTATATTCACCGCTACCTCTCTGGCCACCAGATGCATCATCGCTTGAGCTGTCGTCATCACTGTTGTCGTGGGGATGATCTGGTCTTGGAATTTGAATGAATAGGCTCCTCAAATCTCCAATGGATGTTAACAAAAAATTATGAATTTTGAGTGTAGATCATTCGTAGGTCTACAACATATGAAATCATATCAAAATTCAAAAATTTGGCATTTTTTGCCTTTCTCAATTTTTTGCCAATTTCTGGCATTAGAAAGAAAAAAATGAGGAAGAAGGATGGAGAGAGGGCCCTTACCTCTTTATTAGCTCTGATCTGGGTTGAGATCCGCAAAAAATCAGCCCTTTTTTGGGTTTTTTGCAACTTTAAAAGTTGGAGAGGGAGAGGTTGAGAAGGCATAGGAATGGGCCTCCCATGTCTATTATTAAAGAGGGGAACAAGAGGAATTGGGCTCAAAATGGCTCAACCGAGACAAACTGCTTGTTTCGCCTCGGTTCGGTCTATTTTCCAAGCCGGTAGGCGAACCATCTCGGTTCCTTGTTGGTTCGGTTTGGTACACCCCGAACTAGCCATTTGGGGCGGTACGGGCAACCATGGGTAGGATGGTCTGTATCAATATTTAAATCATTGATTTTTATGCTGTCAAACTTTTTGAATCTCTAAACCTAGGCATTTTAGGTGTGTTGATCAGAGTCATAACAATTGGTATCAGAGCTAGGCCCACGTCTATAGATTGAGTCATAGAGAGGGCGACCTATGAAGAGGGTTATTTGGAAAAAGAAAAGGAAGGAAGCCAGAGTGGAAGTTGCCTATGGAAAGATCTACCTAGTGAATAGAGTAGCAGCCTTTGGGATTGCATTGAGTGAACACGGTCACTTGAAAGGGCCACTTAATACTACATCTATCTTAATATGCTCATATCTGCTACATTTAACTTGTTTTCTTGTACTTTATTGCCTCACACTCCGAGCGATACAACCTGGCAAGCGCTGCCATTCTTTATTGCACTATCTTTTAAATCCAGGGTACGGGCCTATCACATAATATTCTAGATGCGGCCTCTCCACATCCTCTATCCAACTTTAATTCTATTATACATATTTCATCTATCTTCCATTATTTTGCATAATAGATTCTAAGTAATGAAATTAGTCACTTTGTGGTATCTCTTGGTTATCAATCTTAGTTAACATTGCTTCATTTTTATTCTTATCAAATTTATATTCCATATACTGTCTTTGTTGTGCTAATTTTTAAGCCCTTGTTCTCTAAAGTTTCCTCTATAAGTCCAATTTAGTATTTGATCTAATTCTCTTTTCATCAATAAACACTATGTTCCACAAACAACATGCACCATAGTACAGCTTCTCAAATATTACTAGTAAGTTCATTCATAATTAATGCAAAAAGATGTGGAGTAAGTGCTTGTCCTTGATGCAAGTCTACAGCATGGAACTTCTTGTACCATAATTCCTAACATTTATCAATGCCTCATCATACATGTCACTATTTATTTCAATATACCATTTATCTGCAAATTTCTTTCTTAAAAACATGAAAATTACTTTTTTTGGTATTCCATCATGAGCCCTCAAAGTTGATGAAGACCATAGGTGGAGTTTCTCCTTTTGTATATATTTTTTCTATCAATTATCTAAATAATGGCCTCTATTGTTAATCTTTGAGGCATAAATCAAAATTGGTTATCTGAACAATTATTGTTTTTCTTAATCTTTGTTCCATTACCCTCTTCCATAATTTCAGAGTGACTCATAAGCTTAATTCCTGGATTATTAGAAAAGTTTGTACATAACCTTTGTTGTTATAACTAGGTACCACAGTACAATCATCTGACCTTTTCATAGTTTTGAAATTTCATTAAATAAATTAGCAAAATTTTACTTGATATATCCATTGATTTTTCAAATCGCAATAGGTATTTCATCGAGCCCTAATATCTTACCTTTTTGCATTTTTTTCTGAGCTATCTCCACTTCGCTTATATGAATTGGATGAGTAGAACCTTGACTCCTTAATTTTACTTCTTCAATTGATATTTTTTTATTAGAATGCTCATTTCACAATTTTTTGAAATAATATCTCTTTCTTTATTTTTCTCATTTTTAACTAATATCCTAGTATCTGCACTTTTAATGTATCTAACTCGATCAATATCTTCTTTCTCTCTCTAACTGTAGCGAAAATTATATTCTCATATTCTTTCATTCCTAATTTATCATATGCTACATATTTAAACTTTAGCCTCCTTATATGTTATAAAATCCTCGACACTTTTGCTACTATTTAAAGCCAATCCATTTATTTAATTGCCTCTTTTATCTCATTATTCCACCACAAATTTTTATATCTTTTCCCTGTTAACTTTCCTAAAATATCCTTGTTTAGCTTCGTAATACAATTAGCTATTTAGTTTCACATTTTATTTGGTTCGGTTCCTAGGTTCCAATTTTCCTCCTTTAGTAATTTATTTCTAAAAAATATTTGCCTCTTTTTTTTGGACATTTATTAAATTATTTTCTTTTTTTAGCACTCTATATAGATCTAAGACTACTCAACTATGTTTTGTGGTTAAACTCTCTCCTGATATCAACTTAAAATCCTTAAATGTTTATATTTCTCTTATCATGATGAAAAAGTAATCTATATGTAACAAATTTGATCCACTGTTAAAGGTTACTAAATGCTTATCTCTCTTCTTAAAATATGTGCTGCAACTGCTAGATCATAAGGTATTACAAATTCAAGTGTTGAATCTCCTATTAAATTCTTATCCCCCAAAACAAATCCACCATGTATTCTCTCATATCCAATATTGCTCTTCCTACATGCCCATTTAGGTGACCACCTGCAAGTTTTCTTTTTCCTTCAGGAATATGCTGCATTAGTCCATCCATTCCATCTAAAATTGTTTCTTAATCTTCTCCTTTAAGCCTGCTTGTGCATAGGCACTAACTAAATTAATAATCTTGTCGTCTAAAACTAGTTTAATAACTATTAATTTATCATCTATCCTTTTCACATCTCCAAATTTACCTTTCATTATTCAGTATCATTCCTACTCCATTACTATTGCTATCCTTACTTGAATATAATGGTTTATAACTATCTTTCATATCCTTTGATTTACTACCCTTCCATTTAGTTTCTTATAAATAAGCAATGTTGATTTTTCTACATGTTAATGTATCCACTAATTGTCTATTATTGTTGGTCAAATTTCTAACATGCCGAGTAGCAAATCTAATTCTTTCATTCTGTATAGTTACCTTCTTAATAGGATGCGTTTTCTCTTGCCTCCTCATTACTCTGACTACCTGCCATTGTACTAAATTTCTACTAAAAGATTATTCCTTAATAGCTCTGGCTCATTTGTTGCTACAACTGGGCTAGATTGTATCAGGTCGCTTATGGGCAATGACCTAACCAATGCTTACTTATTTATCGATCCAACTGTATCATGTTATAATAGGTTGTTTAAGGACAACGACCTAACCAACCCTTGCTCATTTTTCACTACAATCGGACCATGTTATAGTGGGTTGCTTATGGAGATTGGGCTAACCAACCCTTATCCATTTCTCACCATAGTTGGGTCAGGTTGAGGCACATCATATTGAACATGGGACACCCTAATCTTCACACATCAAAATTTGAACCTGTTTTACAATTATTGACATGTTTCAGCAATTGGCTTTCAACCTGACATCAACCCTCCACCTTTCTCATCCATGTTTGAGACCGGCCACAGCGGTGTTTTGGTGATGACTAAGTCTATTTCATTTAGCCCATAGTAGTTCCCTTCCTGTCATTATCCTTCTCTATGGTTGTTGGGCTCAGTTGCACACAGTTTAACTAGTGATTGTTTAACTGTTAATGCTCTATTGTTTAACTTTCAATTAGTACTGGGAAAAATTGAGGAAGTTGTACAAATAGACAACAAAAAACTAATTGCGTAAAGTAGCAACCAAAGCTAATATTCTGGTTTATGAAGGCTTATGTCTACTAAGTTTTTGTTGGACTGGAGTTTTATTGTTATCCTTCATGCTTTGGGTGCTTCTAACTTCAGGTTGTCCCAGCTATTTTTCATTCTGCTAAGTAGTATTCATGTCCCCTGATTTCTACTATGTTTATTTAACTTTTGTTTCAATAGAAAATCTGTCTGACAATTATTTGTTCTGGGAGGCCTTTTGACTTGCAGGCCCTAGACTGTAGAAATTCCCTTGAATTTTAAAGTAACCAGGTTTTGCCCCTTGTGAATAATCTTATTGTACTTCTGGACCTTACATGTGATAGAAATATGGTGCTGCAGGAAACAGAGGGTATAGGAGGAATTCTACTAGGTTTCTTATAAGTGCAGTTGCGACGTTATGTGCTTTATTATTTGTGGCACTGATGTGCTACTGGGGTTGCTTTCTTTACAAGAAATTTGGTAAAGGTGACATCAGGGGTCTTGCAATGGATGTCAGTGGAGGTATCTTGTAGATTTTTTCCCCTTTGTGCTATAAAGATTATGATCTATGTGTTGTCTCATTCTGGAGTAGAGGAAATGGGTAGATGTTTATAATACTAAATACTGTCCCAGGTGCATCCATTGTAATGTTTCATGGGGACTTGCCCTATTCATCTAAAGATATCCTAAGAAAATTAGAGACCTTAAATGATGAAAACATTATTGGTACTGGAGGCTTTGGAACTGTGTACAAGCTTGCAATGGATGATGGAACATGTTTGCTTTGAAGAGAATAATAAAGACAAATGAAGGTCTAGACCGTTTCTTTGATCGGGAACTTGAGATTTTGGGGAGCATTAAACATCGTTATTTGGTCAATCTCCGTGGATATTGCAATTCTCCTTCATCTAAGTTGTTAATCTATGATTACTTACCTGGTGGAAGCTTGGATGAAGTTTTACATGGTGAGAACTCTACTACTATTTTCATATTTACAATCACTTTTTCCCATGATTGGAGTATGCTTTGCGAAGTATTTAGTTTATTGCTACATTTTCTAGAACCAGTAAATGTGTGTGCACTACATGTGGACTTCTGTAATTTGTTGTTGGCCTTGCAAATCCAAATCCTTTGCATGTTGAGTTTGCATTTTAGCTTTGTCAAGTTTATTACTGTTTGGCATTATAAACGATCAGTGCATCATTCTATTGGAAATTAATGTTTTCTCATAATCTATAATTCTATTTAACATTGACATATCTTTTTGATTGTATCATTTGTTATATGCATCTGATCTTATTGACTTAACATCTCTCAGTCATGACTATGTTGGCAATAAATGGACAATTTATGCTATTTATCAGACAGTTTTAGCGCACAAAGTTATTAATAGATGCTGCAAAATCATCTTACTATAATCTCAACATTGTTGTACTAAAGCTGTTAAACTATGAACCACAAAACTTCAAATTTGGTCTATATATTATTAATCACAAGTTTATAAAGTGTGAAACCATAATAAAAGACAACAATCAGGTTAAGTTGTTGTAAGATGCTACGAAATCATCTGATTATGATCTCAACATTCACATTTGAAACTGCTAGAGCTGTTAAATTATGAACAGCATTACTTGATATTTTAGTCCATATACTATCAGTCATGACTTTATAGAGGCTAAAACTATACTAAAATTATAGAAGGTCACCTATACTAACTTTTAAAAAATACTGGATTGCTTTGACAAGTACTTCAGAAACAAGACAAGTTGAGGCACTTATTGAAGTTCGATGTCATCTACCCTGGCGATATATTGTTGAATTCCATGGTCATATTACTTGATTATTTATATTTATCAGCTTCCTTTTGTTGGGACTTGATTTCATCAGGATTCTAGTCTTTTCCCATCAGAATGTGGGTGCTACATGTTCTCTAAGAAGTGTACCATATTCAAGTAAATACAAGGTAAGGATAAGATATTTGATTAAAGTGGCACAGAAAGTGGTAAATGCTTTTGACATCCCATAATTTTATTGTTATAAGAGTCACGGTTATTTGCATTTCTGTACAAAGTTGTCAGTTATTTACGAGAAATTATACTTACCCACGAGCACTTTTGAGGTTGTTAGTTTGGAAGGCCATCTGGGCACCCACCTTAGATGGGTGTCTCCTTAAAAGTGTTTTGCTAGTAGTTGAAATGACTTATCTGGACACCCTGCTTTAGCACTCTCTTCTTGACCTATTCTGATATCATTTTTCAAGGTATACAGTTGGCAAAGTGAAGTCTGCTTGGATTGGTTCGTCAGGCACATGTCCATTTAAAATAAGTGGGTTGCTTATGGGTTCATTTTTTTTAAGCCAGTTACAGATGGGCTGGTGTCTAGGTTGAGTTTTTTTTTGACCTGACTTGAATATGTGTTTAACCAAAATTTTTATCCGGCTCAACCTAATCTGGTTTGGCCTGAAGCTTATTGGACCCAACTAATAGTCACCCCCATTGAAACTTATAGACAAGCATTTGTTAGGGACCCTTCTTTTTATGTGTATCTTGGCCTTGGCTGGTTTATGTAATTGTCTTTTGCCTGCCATAGTAGATTGGCCTTACTGGCTACTAAATCAATTTAGTTGAACTTGCAAAGTAATGAAAAGCAAAACAGCCTCATCGGGAAGTTTGTGGTAGTGATACCCTTATGGTAAAATTCCTGGTGGTAAGCTGGGAGAAGGCATAGAAGAGATAATGGTGGTATAAGAGAGGCTAAGAAGAGATCTGCCTCCCTTTCCAAACTATGATTCCATTAGTTGTTATTTTCTCTTTCTTTATAGAGTCAGGCCTCCTTACCGTCCTGAACTGGTCTTATTAATCTCACTACTACAATAATTTTCTAAGGAAACCTTACTTACAACTTATCATAGCATCCTCTCCTGAATTAACTTAATAGTATGCTCTACATATGCTTCTTCTTGTCATTGAATCAATAATTCTTTTGAACTATTTGATACTTTTCATCTGATGAAGATAGATTCTTCTTAAAGTTGAAGGCATCTTATATCTATTTTGTTAACAGTGATTCTAAACTGGATTAATCTGAATAAGTATTTGTTGCTTTCTAAGCTACAATACCATGTCTTCACAATGACACCCTTGTCACCTTGGGAGAGCACAACCTACAATATTGCCTCCCTAACAACATTTACCCTTGTCACTGAGGTGCTTCTATGTTCCAATGGCATCAATGGTGGCAAGAGGGAGGGGTAGCGAGGGTTGATCCAAGAAAGAGGGCCAGAATGTATTTGTTAGGGGAGTCTAATTGTATAGGTTGTGCTCTCATCAGATGGTAGGGAACATAAGGTGACTTGCTCATGCCGTACCGTACCTGTATCATAACATGAGCAAGTCACCTTATGTTCCCTAGTTTGCGACCCACTTGATGCCACAAGGTTGTGGGTCACAAGCTAGAGGGTTTAGCTCTTGACATGTTCTTTTTATCTGTTTGTGGTGTCAAGCATCTCCTTTGTGGTATGCTTAAGTGCATACTGCATATGAGGAATTATGCGGATGAGCTCCAATCAAGGTTTGGGTGTTGCTAGGGACAGAGAGCTAGGAATTGTTTTCTTCCTTTTTCTGCGGAGGGTTGGGGAGTATGAGAATTATATTGCAACAGACTAAATTTTCTTATTATTGTATGCACATGTATGTACATGTTGAAGTGTCTTAATTTTCTAAAGCATCAATGGAAATTACTCAATGCACAACAAATTATAGTTTTTATAATGGGAATTATTTTTTTCGTAATTTTACTTATTGAGAGAGAGAAAGAGAAGATTTGAGTTACCATTATTTACTTTATTCATCAAATCATCAGTGGCTTCTAAACTTTGGATGGTGGAATTGCCCATGCTGTTTCATTTAAGATGATTAAAAAAAATCAAGAGTTCAAGAGGAAGAAATAGTCATGATCTTGAGAGGGGAATGTAGACCAACACCTGTGACTACATTGTGACATATGAGCAACACTAGTGATTAAACTTTATTTACTAAAACATAAAAAGTTAAAAGGTCTGAGGACATAAAAATGTTACAAGCTCTACTAAAAATAAAATGATAAAGTATATCAATATGGATTATCTTGAGATGAATGGTCTAGGAAAGAAGTAGAGAACTGTGGTGATTGGATTTCCCAAATTGGTAACTACAGAGGGCATCAGAACAAGAAGGGTAACCAATTTATAAACCACCCAATCAAAGATCATCTCATTAGTTAGGAAAAAAAGTATTTCTATCAGCCTTTAATTTTGTGAAACATTAAATCAAAGATATATCATAGGATGTGGTGCACATGTGAATGGAATAGCGAGCAGCATTGGAGGAGGGGCATGCTCAAAGCTTCAAGGGGTTTCTCAGATTCTTGGAAGTGCCATGGCCCCAATGTATCTGCTAGTGGGTTTGTGTTGGTTTTAAACTGAGCCACGAGAAGTCAACATATTTGGATGATATTCACATGTGTGTAAGCATGTGAAGTCTTGTGGTAAAACATAGGGAAGTTCTGCACGCATGTGAGCTGATGGCATGCTCACATTCGCGAGTCAATCAAACTTGTAGGATTCAATCGAGTAGGAATGCAAGGCAGGTGGTATGTTGTCAAGCCTGAAATGTTAATTAATGTGCTAGTCCTTAGTAGTAGGTTATGTTTTACAAAAAAAGGAAAATAGGCATCTCAAATTTTCTTTTGTTATTCTTGGTAGGTATTAGATGGAAACTATTTGGCAAAGACATGTCAATCTATGAAATGGATCCGAATGTGGTATTCGTGAGTTCTAGGTTATTCCCTAATTGAAGCTTGGAAATAACATCAGAGGCAGCTGTAAACTTGGTTGCTAAAATCAGGAGCAGGTGCAAGGTATTTTAAAAGAACTTGAAAGAAGCGGTTAGGAAGCAGGTGTGGTTTCAAGATTTCAAGGATGATTTTAAAGTGGATAGTTTTCCCTAGGTGGAAGATTTTTGCTACTATGGCTCTAAATAGGAACGCTCGGTAACTAAGGATTCATGAACCCAACTCAAATATTCGGAAATTAGGAAACAATTTGAATCATCAAGGTCCGCTGTCTTGGTACCGGACCCCGTACCGATGCCACATTGGCACAGTGTCAGTACACAGGATATGGAATTTTTCTTGGCATACCGAGTATTAGTACTGAACTAGTATGGTTGGTATGCCTCATACCATCCGGTTCGGGCTGGTACAGAGTACCATGAATTTGATGGTTATTGTTTGCAAGATTTATAATCTTGAATACTGGCTCTAACTTTTCTAATCATTCTGCGGTTGAATTTGTGTTTTTCATGGGAGCATTTTTTGTTGGCACAATTTAGCTTGAGTACAACTTGCTTGATTTGTAAATAAGTTGAATTAGAGGTATTCTTGGTTAGTTCTACCTCAACTTGATTCTATAGCCTATTATAAAAGCGGGAAGGGAATATTGCCTTCTTGTTTCTTTGTTCTAGCTAGACTTTTGGGTCCAGTTGGGATTGTTATCTTCACCCACCCCCTCTCTCTTTAGGCCATAATAAATGGGTGTAAGCATCATGGGAGACCATACCGGTTTTTCATAATACTGATAATGCCTAAAGGACCCACCCTTACCATATTTGTCAATATAACAGAAACTTCAGCTGTTATTTTATCCAAACCTGTTTGATAATATTTTAGAATTAAATAATTAACTGTATGATGGTTATAAATTATTAATAACAAAAAATAACAAGTTTATTTGCTTAGATCATTATTCATTGAATGAAAATGTTAAATTCAATAACCAAGCAAGAGACTTGAATTTAAAACCCATGCCTTTTCCTTATGAATACTCTTTTATTAGGATAACTTGTGATTTTTTTTTTACATTTGTCATCAATATGTTGAAGTGTTTTTTATTTTTGAGAAAATTTTGTGACTAACCACCACTTATTGCATTCATCTAATGAAAAGGACGCAAAAGTGGCAAAAATATCACGAAGAAAGCTACAGAAAAAAAGGAAAACCATATTTTTTCTAAAAAGTTGTTACTACTACAAACATATATAATTATGGAATTTGTACATTTAATTTTTTTATTTAATGTTAATCATTTTTATTATCAATTGAAATTATGTTAATAGTTAATTTTAAATAATTAATTATAATTTGATTGTACTAAATGTAGAATTCATACTTTTTGTATGATAATGTAAGTGTACTGGCTAATTGCTGATTTGCAATTGGTCTGTATTTACAGTAATTTCAGACAGTTTGTTGTGCATTAAGATGCTTCAATGAAAATTTTCTAATCTTTTTCATTGTGTCTGTGCATTGAATATGCATACTTATATATTAACCATTATAATTGGAAATCATGGGTGATATTATCAAAATTATATAATAAATGATTTTACATCTTTGCAACAAATAATATTGTTGTATTTTTATGGAGAATGTAATATAAAATTATATTATATTTCCAAAATAACGTGAATATATTTTATTATTAGAGAGTGGGCCATGCGCAACAGTAAGGTTGCTCCATTGTGACCTAGGTATCACAAGTTTGAAATAGGAAAACAGTTTCTCTGCATGTGATGATAATGCAACATATATTTGACCTCTACAGATATCTCAGTGGAAGGAGCCTTGTGCAATGCCCTTTTTTTAACCTTATGATTTCTTGTTAACCATGACATATATATATAATAGTAATCAATTAAAAAAAAAACTTAACATATGTATATGTTTTATGGTTTAAAACCATGAACATCCATCTCCTAGTGCATGCTTGTGTCTTCTCACTTGTTTTAATCCATTTTTCAATTGGAAAAAGAAAAAAGTATAATCATAAGATAGGCAAGATATAGATAGAATGTGTATCATCCTAATATATCTACAAATAAATCTGTTTTATAGCATTATGAATGCAAACTTCAGTTCACAAGATTTAGTATTGTAGTTATTGATTATGATTCATTTATTGTAAAATGCAATATATACATGAATGCACATCCAATCCAACTAGTAAGCTAAAAAAATGAACAAAATGAATACTTATTTCATAATCTATATTATTTTAATTATTATTTATAAATAAAATCTAACTTTGTACTTATTTATTAAAGACTAACATAATTTATGTAAAAAGAATATTTTCTAACTATAAAATCGTGATATAATTTTGTAAGTTAACTTGGAATATATATGAATTTCTTAGTAAACCTTAGGTTCTCGCCATATCCCTTAAATGAACTGTTTACGAACACCTTGATTTCTGCTCAAATATAAAGGAGCTGGCTCTTACTCAGCTTGACTTTGTTACAAGGTCAAGCGATGCCTGATTTTTTTTGACCTTGGCTCGTGCACACTCTTAATCTCATGCGACTAGAAGAGTAACCCTTAAAGGTTCTCTGGACATGGAAATAACCTTGACAAAGAGCATTGAAAGGCAAGTTCTATAACATGGTCTTTCTGAGCCTCGGTTCTTCATGCGTCTAATGTTGCAACCACATATTTTGTTTGATCTTTCTATGAATTTCTTGCAAATGTATTTAGATTTAGTGTGGAATTGGGTGGCTATGCCTTGTTGGTCTTCATACTGGAATTTTATGGGCAAACCCCTTCCAAGCTAGACTTTTCCAAGCAATTTGCTTGAAACTATACCACATATTTTGTTTGATCTTTCTATGAATTTCTTGGAAATGTATTTAGATTTAGTGTGGAATTGGGTGGCTATGCCTTGTTGGTCTTCATACTGGAGTTTTATGGGGAAAACACTTCCAAGCTAGACTTTTCGAAGCAATTTGCTTGAAACTATTGGGTGAAATAGGGAAGAAAGAGGAATGAATTTATTATTTATCCATATTTGTTTTAGGGGACCATTACATGGACTGTGCAAACACTGTATCAGCTGATACAGAGTTGATAAATTGAGACATTTTAAGGTAATTCAATCTTGATGTATTGAATATTAGAACTGAACTGATGCAGAATTTTTATTTCCTATGTGATTGTTTTAGACCTGATTTTTAGAAAAATATGTATCCTTTCCTTGTCTTGACAGAAAATTTGTGCCTTTTTCTTAACAGAAAAATCCTTATATAAAAAATTCTTTTATGTATGGTGGCATAGGCATGCTACTTCAAAATTTTCAGCCCTAAGTCCTTTGATAGCCACTGAAACTTGTTCTGTTGAATGTCTTTTTTATTTACAGATTTGACTGGTAAAACCTTGCCAGACTCTCCTGTGTCCTCTATTGTTTAGACTGTGTTTGTCATGTACTATTTTTGTCATTTGATCATATATAGCAAGCTCGGTTAGAAGTTCTGTCATTGTGGTATTATATTCTTGGACGTGTTTATGTGTTATACTAGGTATATTAATGGTGTGGAATCTGCTTTGCTGATTGGGCAGAAAGATCTGAACAATTGGACTGGGATGCACGTCTTAATATTATCATGGGAGCTGCAAAAGGCCTTGCATACTTGCATCATGATTGTTCACCTAGAATCATACATCGTGAATTAAATCAAGCAACATATTACTAGATGGAAATTTGGAGGCTCATGTGTCTGATTTTGGACTCGCAAACTATTGGAGGATGAAGAATCTCATATCACTACAATAGTTGTGGGAACATTTGGTTATTTCTCCAGGTATGGGAAAACTGTGCATCCATAAAATCAAATTGATTTCAGAAAATATAGATGTAACTTGCATCTATTCTCTTGGAAACTCTAGGGCCTAAATATTGAAATATTGCTTTAATCTCTTGGAAGCTTTAGAATTTAATTGCTCAACTACTTGCTTTCCTCTGTTTGTGAGCTCATATGATTACATGCTTGCAATTAAATTTTTTTCTAGGGGCATCATCGCAACGATGATTTTCTGTACAGTTAAGTAGTTTTTCATGCAGCATCTCTCACCCTTGTTTTTCTCTTCTCCAACACAACTAAAACACACCTATTTGATGTTTGGTTTATTATGTTGCTAGTTGGAAGAAGAAAACAAAGGGGAATTGACAAAACATGTACATCTTGGACTGTTCAAGCCTTCATACACCTTCGGGTACAGCTACTATCAATGGGACCCATAAAACCAAGCATTAAGAGGGGCCCTTAAGTTAAATGCTACAATAACTAATGTTGGGTTGTGACTTCACTTCCTTTTGTGCTCTTCTTGCATCAACAATCCTGTCATGGGAATTCTTGAGTTAAGGTGGAAGACTTGGTGGTTTGCTGATAGCTCAGAAGTAAACTCTACTCAAGCACACCATTCTTGAAAATCATCATGTACCACTCGTTTATTTAATAGTACTGTGTTCTCCTGCTTAACAAGATATATCATCCTTGTTACTTATATTGGTATGGATGGTGAGCCTTGGTGCAACCGGTAAGGTTGCTTCGGTGAAAATTTTTTGTAATCCTTTTCATTGTGCGTGCATTGAGTATGCATGTTTATACATTAACCATTATAATTTGAAATCATGGGTAATGTTATCAAAATTATGTAATAAATAATTTTATATCTTTGAGCCAAATAACATTGTTGTGCTTTTATGGATATTATATTTCCAAAATAATGTTAAGATGTCTAGTTATTATAGAGCAGGCGTTGGCACAGTGGTAAGGTTTCTCTATTGCGACCTAGCGTCATGGGTATGGAACACTTAACTAGAAGGCTGCGTGCATTTGATCTACCCCAAATCTTGCAATAGTGGGAGCCTCGTGCGATGGACACCATTTTTTCATTAATATTTGTATGGATTTATCTTGTTTGTCTGCATATGGCATGCAAATTAGGTTCCGTGTACTGGAATTTTGATTTAGTTTGCTAGGATCCATCCCATTTTACTTGAAGCAAATTTTATTTATAATGATTCCTTGGATCACTACCATGCAACTTTCGGGACCAGCACTGCAGAGACGTGTGCTTGACACATGGCCTCCTGATTCAACAAAATATGGCCTCTTATATTTCACATCAACCATCAAAGCAATTTTTTTGTGGTTAAGTTTCAGCAAAAATGATCAAGAGTAACATGAATGTTATGCATACCCATTAGATTGGTATTTACCTCCAATGATTTGAACATGGAACACTCTCGTCTGGATCAGTAATTGTTAACAAAAAATTGAATTAAATAATTATCTAATATTTTATTGGTTTCTTAATATTTTATAATACTTGAAGTTTCAGACCACCATATAGTAAACACCACGACAATAACCCAAATATTTCAGACAATATAATATCCTCTAAATTTGTTATACATGATCCTTTTATTTTTCTATTTTGGCATTTTTACCTATTTTTGGCCAAATCTTGAAACTCAAGCGGGAACCCACTGAAATTGCTCTAACTGAAACTTGCAGGCTCTGCACAACTGAAACTAAGCAAGTTTTCAAACCTTGTTTCATGCTCAGCACCATGTTAGTATATATATGCTACTTTTTCCTGTAATTATTATGCAATCGCTTAGTCTTATGTTGATGCATTTTGTATGTATGTTAGTCATAATTGCATCAATGTTATATCAGATGCTATTTCTTGATAGTTGATTTTAATTTCCTTCATTTCCATATTAGGTCTTCAAACTAAATTACGATATAATTTATCTTTCATTGTCTAGATATAGTGTTCGATGCTCTTATCCTAAGTATTGCAATGCAAATGCTGATAACTTGATTTCTGGTGCTTCACCTTTCAATGTCATTAGTTCCCAAGTATTGCAGCGCATGTCATCACTTACGCTTCTCCTCCCTCCTCTCTTAGCACAAAAGCTTTTCATACAATACAATTTAGTTATAAAATACATACATTTGTTGCACCACTGATCCCTCAGTCCCCATGTTTCCCTGGTAGTAGCCTAATGAATTTAGTTTGTAGGGATGCAGTTCTTTCGAAATGCTACCTTCTTTTATTTATAATGGTTTCATAATTCAAAATTGCGAATTTTAAAATCATTTTGTTCCTCGCAGGCATATGCATATCCAGTAGAGTAGATGAGCTCTCTTTGAAATCACAAGCTATTATGGACTTTTTGCTTTCTATAATGTCAGGGACAGAATGCAGTTAATAGACCTAATACTGTATGTACCCAGGGTTCTTAGGCATGACCTAATATGTATGTACTGGGTTCTTAGGCAAAAATCACAGCTATATTTGTATATAGACATGGAAAGTTTGTGTTTCCAGTAATCATCTTTGCTCGAATGGTGTGAAAATGCAGTATCTTTTATCTTATGCCTTGTCTGATTGTGGTCAAATTTACAGAGTACATCAAAGTGGCAGGGCAAACAGAAAAAAACAGATGTATACAGGTTTGGAGTCTTGGTGCTGGAAGTTTTGAGTGGGAAACGACCGCACTGATGTCATTATTCATTGAGAAAGACTTGAATATTCTAAGGATGGGTAATTCTCTGATTACTTATTCTTTCTGCATGGAATTTTAAGGGGAGATAATTTCTTAAATATCTGATTTGATTTTTCTCATACTGTCATATTTTTTTTCTCTTTCTTTCTTTCTTCTTCTTCTTCTTTATGAGGTGTCCTTTCTTTGTTTCTATTTCTGCTGCATTGAATTTCTTGATCCTTGAGGACCGCAAAGAGAAATAATTGATCCACAACTGCGATGGCATGCAGATTGAAAGCCTGGATGCTTTGCTCTCTGTTGCCATTCAGTGTGTTTCATCAGCTCCAGAAAGCGGCCTACAATGCACAGAATGGTGCAATTATTGGAGTCAGAGGTTATGACACCGTGTCTGGGTGGCTTTTATGACTCTAACTCAGATTAGTTGCATTTCATTTAGTTGTCAACTGCTGGTTCATATGATGAAGATACATTTGAAGGAATACATAAAATGTTTTGGACACATTTATTTTCATTCATTTATTCTTCTCCGCACATTCTGTAAATGTGTTTCCATCTGTGAACTGTTTAGCCTGGTCTCTTCTTCTCAATGGTAGAAGTGAGAAGCTTTATCTTTCCACCTCAGCATATTTCTGATTCAGTACCATGGAATGTTATTTAGTCTATTGGTCGTGAGCGGTTGAAATCTCAATCTCTCTCTCTCTCTCTCTCTCTGTGCCTGCGAGCTTGTGCATGTTGATATAATGTTGAATACCAGTGGGGCCTTAAGTTTAGAGTTTGGAATTTTTCAAGGCATTTCATTATGTGTATCCAAAAAATGGCCGCGGGTGATTGAACAAGACAGTAACTAGAAGGAGACGTTAACAAGGTGAATTTGGAGAATTAGATGAAGTGGTAAGTTTGAGATGGAGGAGATGGGATTTTGAGGGATAGAGGCAGACGAGCCAGGAGGGAGAGAGAGAGAGAGAGAGGGTTGGGCACCAGCTGCTGACTGCTGTGGAACGTTTAAGAGAGAGAAGCACACAATGCTAGGGTGGAACACCTTTTAGTTTCCTTTCTTTTATATTTTCCCTTTTTGTTTGGATAGTTTCCTCTCATTAGAAAGAGCCATTAGATGCGAGTCTGGATATCTCAATTTCTATTTACATTACCTTATAAAATAAAAGAGAATATATCGGATGGTTCTTGCCTGTCAAAAATTTACTGAAAAAGATGCACTTGGTTTTTCAAAGAAATTTTGTTCAAAAGAATCATATTATCAATTATATTTTTAGTAGATACCTAAAAAATATGCTTTATTTTCTATCATTCTCCTTAGTAACTGCAGAAGTCATTATCTCTCTAGTCTAACCGTTCTTCTCGCTAGTTTCCATTTTAAAATGTTTTGAAGTTTGAAGTACTTTTTAACCCACCAAGTCCATGTCCCTCTACCTATCCTCTGATACCGATTTCATGCATTCAGTTTATATTTACTATTTTTATATTTAATATTTAATTTTTTATAGTCCTTGTTTTTATTTTATTTATTTATTATGATTATTATTACTTCTTAATCTCCATTGCAAGTTCCGAAATGGCAGTATATCTAGAACATAGTATACACCCCCGCGCCCCCCCCTCCCCAGCGAAAGAAAAAATGTAGTTTGAAATTGTGTTTTTTAAAGAGTCTTTGGCTTGATGTGGCTTGTGGCCTGGGTTTCGACTGATGCTGGGTTGGGTGAGTAGGGATCTAGATATTCTTTTGGCACAAACTTGGACTTAGAGTGCCTTCCCAATCTCAAAAATAAATAAGTAAATAGAAATAATAATGATCACTCTTGGAAAATATGTATATTCTTGTCTATGCTCGGCTGATTTTAATCATTTTTCTCATTTTCATCACTCGCTAGATTTCAAAATCATCTTGATTGAGGCTAAAAAATGTTTAGGTAATCCTCTAATCGATCTAAATCATGGTCAACTGACTACAAGGGAAAATCAAAAATATGCAAATAAGTGCATGGCATTGATTATTGTTGCTATAATAATAGATGGTTGCAAGATTATGTTGTGGCCAGACAACAAGTCTAAATGGTTAAGGCAACAAGATGTTGGCCGTTTAGGTTCCTTATTCCTTGCGGTCTTCTTGGCCCAGCTTTTCCTCCCATACTTAGGCTCTACCCTCTCTCCCCGAATGTTTCTCTCATCCACAAGCTCTATCCTCCCTTCCCGATGTTTCCTTACATTCACAGGCTCCATCCTCCCTCCGTGGTTCATGCGTGTCCGCTATTCATGTCATTGCCTATATTGTATATAACACAGCGGTCGTGAATGGCATGAAAGCAAGTTGGTTGCTTATAGGTCATCCGCAAGATAGTGCAAAAGAAAAGGTATTGCGTACTAAATTTTCTATATTAAGCTTCTAAGAAGAATGAATGAATGAATGAATATATGCTTGTAACTCCTTTTTCATTCATTCATTCATTCATCCATCTATCCTTTCTTTCTCTTTTCTTTCCTTACCTCTTCTCTCTCTCTTTTTTTTTGTATTATATTACAATAGAAGCGCTGCCATTTGTCTTCAAATGCCAAACCTCATTTTAGAATACGTACTATAGGGATGGTGACAACCATCGGTCCAATTCTATTGAAAAGATATAATTTGTTATTTTATATTTCATCTAACACATACAATCAAGGGAATTTTGCACAAAAAATCTACTTCACTTTTGATTTTCCAAAATCAAGATATTTTCTTAATAAGAAACGCTTTATTTTTGCATACCTTGTTTTATGACTACTTAAAAGCTATTTATATATGTGCATCAATGTGTATTTATTTGAAGCTCATTATTCATTATACAGATATATCAATATCTGTAAGTCATGTGTTCAACCAACATTATTTAAGGCATATTTGATGTCTATATTATGTTGTAGTTTTTAGTCTGACAATAGATAGACTAATAGTATATCAATGAGCAGAAAGTAAAGTAAAATATATTATCTGTGTGGAATTCCTTCTATCAATCTTTAGAAATGATTATGTTCCTATTATGAGAAACAACAAGGCTTATATTCTGTAAACACAATTGAAGTACAAGCTATGTACCTCTTGGTGTTGAAGATTACAAATGGGTCTTGCATGCATTTCATGATCAGCCAGCAAGAAATAACATAGAAAATTATGTAAAAAATATCTTCCTCTTTCTCTTTTTACTAAATATACTTACAATCATGATCCATATCTTGCTCGTTCTAATAGAAAATGGAAAAATTTTTACCACTAATGATCGTAGATGATGTTGTAAATATTACATATTATCACAACTTTCTATGAATGTTATACTAATCATGCCTCGGTACTTGAGTTTCTATTTTGCTAATTAAAGATTTTCATTGGAAAAGTTTCGAAAAAAAGGCTCTTAAGATCAAAGCAAGTTGTATCCGTGACCATAATGATCAAAGTCATTCCACCTATTTTGAAATTCCCTCATCTCCAATCATTCTTACAAAGGCCACTAATCCAAGAGGACTACATTGTTCAACTTTTTTATTTTAATGAATGAGATTTCTTATAATCCTTTTTTCTTCCTGCTCATAAGCTAAGATGCGTAAATGACATTTTTCTCAGATGGCTGCAGTCCGTGCATGGTTATTGATGGCATTACTCGCAAGCATTTGCTTGGTGAAAGAAAATAATGCAGAAGATATTGGTTACGGCACTATTGGAAAAGGTGGTGGTGAAGTTCATTGTGGAGTTGGACATAAGGGGAATTGCCGTCCTCATGAAGCAGCGCCTTACCATAGACCTTGCCAGAAAAAGGATGGGTGTAGAGGAGATCCACCGAACACGGAAAAGATAGTTGAACATGATGGAAATTTGCCGAAGCCCAAAGCAGGGAAGAGAATTAAAGATGCTGAACAGTTGCTTCACTCACTTGGGCCAACTCCCATGTGAGTTTGTCAAAGTATGCAAGAGAAGGAGATAAAATCTCTTTCCTCGTTAAAAGAAGAGAAGAAGATCGATGAATTCTCGCACTTTGTCGAGTTATGTTATATCTATTTGTTGCGTGATGTGTGTAGTACGTGTTGCTGGGTCATTTTGTTTACATTCTCTAAGCTACCTTCTAGGGAAGATGATGGCCCTACTGAATTTCTTAAGCTTAATTAGCCAAATTTCTTCGCATTATGGAGGAACTTGGTTTGTGTCATGTTAATAGAGTGTTTCCTTTTTGTCAATTATGTAATACTACCTTGATCCACAATAAAGTACTGCTTCCTCGCAGAGGCAACTTATTTCTTTATCTGTATCTCACATTAATCCATGTTTTAAAACCACCAGCAAATTATGCAAGAAATTAATGGGGGGGCATGACCTTTGATATTTTTTGTTCTTTTGCCTTCTTTTTAATTGATTTTGTAGTCACAACAAATATAACCCAAGCGCTTGAAAAGGTGGGAGCAAGTGGGAGCACACAAATATAAGGCTATCAAACAGTTAATTAATGCTTTAGTTCCTTGGGTTAATGCGAGCTTAATTAGGAAGGCTCCTCTCTACTCAAGGCATGCATGCAAAAGAAACTGATCTACTCGTCCCTCGTTGACTTCCATGAATTTGAATTTCCAACTGGAAACTTGACAAAATCTATGCTACTTTTGATGCATCATTGACGGGATGAGGTTTGGGTGAATACACTGCCATCCCTCGTGTAAACTGCATTCAACAACTCTTATGTCAACTCTAGTTACAATAACCTCCTTGATAAATGGAGCACCATATAAACGAGGTTAAAGAAAAAAATCAAATGTTTACCGGTCATGACTAAGATATTAGGGTCGAAATCGGATCGGATATGGATCGAATACTAGTATATCCGGTTCGAGCTGGTACAGTGTACCATGAATTTGATGGTTATTGTGTGGAAGATTTATAATCTTGAATGCTGGGTTTAACTTTTCTAATCATTTTTGCGGTTGAATTTGTGTTTTTCATGGCCAGCATTTTTTTTTTGGCACAAAATTTAGCTTGAGTACAACTTGCTTGATTTGTAAATAAGTTGAATTAGAGGTATTCTTGGTTTGTTCCACCTCAGCTTGATTCTATAGCCTATTATAAAACCGGGAAGGGAATATTGCCTTCTTGATTCTTTGTTCTAGCTAGACTTCTGGGTCCAGCTGGGATTGTTATCCTCACCCATCCCCTCTCTCTTTAGGCCATAATAAATGGGTGTAAGCATCATGGGAGACCATACCGGTTTTTCATAATACTGATAATGCCCAAAGGACCCACCCTTACTGTATTTGTCCATATAACAGAAACTTCAACCGTTATTTTATCCAAACCTGTTTGATAATATTTTAGAATTTAATAATTAATTGTATGATGGTTATAAATTATTAATAACAAAAAATAACAAGTTTATTTTCTTAGATCATTATTCATTGAATGAAAATGTTAAATTCAATAACCAAGCAAGAGACTTGAATTTAAAACCCATGCCTTTTCCTTATGAATACTCTTTTATTAGGATAGCTTGTGGTTTTTTTTTACATTTGTCATGAATAAGTTGAAGGGTTTTTTATTTTTGAGAAAATTTTGGGACTAACCACCACTTATTGCATTCATCTAATGAAAAGGATATAAAAGTGGCAAAAATATCACGAAGAAAGCTACAGAAAAAAGGAAAAGCATATTTTTCTAAAAAGTTGTTACTACCACAAACATATATAATTTTGGAATTTGTACATTTAATTTTTTTATTTAATGTTAATCATTTTATTATCAAATGAAATTATGTTAATAGTTAATTTTAAATAATTAATTATAATTTGATTGTACTAAATGTAGAACTCATAATTTTTGTATGATAATATAGGTGTACTAGCTAATTGCTGATTTGCAATTGGTCTCTATTTGCAGTAATTTCAGGCAGTTTGTCGTGCATTAAGATGCTTCTACTGAAAATTTTCTAATCTTTTTCATTGTGTCTGTGCATTGAATATGCATACTTATATATTAGCCATTATAATTGGAAATCTTGGGTGATGTTATCAAAATTATATAATAAATGATTTTACATCTTTGCAACAAATAATATTGTTGTATTTTTATGGAGAATGTAATATAAAATTATATTATATTTCCAAAATAATGTGAATATATTTTATTATTAGAGGGTGGGCTTTGGCGCAGCAGTAAGGTTGCTCCATTGTGAGCTAGGTATCACAAGTTTGAAATAGCAAAATAGTTTCTTTGCATGTGATGATAATGCAACGTATATTTGTCCTCTACAGATCTCTCAATGGAAGGAGCCTTGTGCAATGCCCTTTTCTTAATCTTATGATTTCTTGTTAAGAATGACATATATATATATATATATATAAAAGTAATCAATTAAAAAAAAACTTAACATATGTATATGTTTTATGGTTTAAAACCTTGAACATCCATATCCTAGTGCATGCTTGTGTCTTCTCACATGTTTTAATCCATTTTTCCTTCTTGTGGAGCATTCAATTGGAAAAAGAAAAAAGTATAATCATGAGATAGGCAAGATATAGATAGAATGTGTATCATCCTAATATATCTACAAATAAGTCTGTTTTATAGCATTATGAATGCAAACTTCAGTTCACAAGATTTAGTATTGTAGTTATTGATTATGATTCATTTATTGTAAAATGCAATATGTACATGAATGCACATCCCATCCAACTAGTAAGCTAAAAAAATGAATAAAATGAATACTTATTTCATAATCTATATTATTTTAATTATTATTTATAAATAAAAATCTAACTTTGTACTTTTTTATTAAAGACTAACATAATTTATGTAAAAAGTATATTTTCTAACTATAAAATTGTGATATAATTTTGTAAGTTAACTCGAAATATATATGAATTTCTTAGTAAACCTTAGGTTCTCGCAATATCCCTTAAATGAGCTGTTTATGAACACCTTGATTTCTGCTCAAATATAAATGAGCTGGCACTTACTCAGCTTGACTTCGTTACAAGGTCAAGCAGCGATGCCTGGCTTTTTTTGAGCTTGGCTCGTGCACACTCTTAATCTCATGCGACTAGAAGAGTAACCCGCAAAGGTTCTCTGGACATGGAAATAACCTTGACAAAGAGCATTGAAAGGCAATGATCCTCGGTTCTTCATGGGTCTAATGCTGCAACCACATATTTTGTTTGATCTTTCTATGAATTTCTTGCAAATGTATTTAGATTTAGTGTGGAATTGGGTGGCTATGCCTTGTTGGTCTTCATACTGGAATTTTATGGGCAAACCCCTTCCAAGCTAGACTTTTCCAAGCAATTTGCTTGAAACTATTGGGTTGAAATAGGGAAGAAAGAGGAATGAATTTATTATTTATCCATATTTGTTTTAGGGGACCTTTACATGGACTGTGCAAACCCTGTATCAGCTGATACAGAGTTGATAAATTGAGACATTTTAAGGTAATTCAATCTTAATGTATTGAATATTAGAACTGAACTGATGCAGAATTTTTATTTCCTATGTGACTGTTTTAGACCTGATATTTTAGAAAAATATGTATCCATTCATTGTCTTGACAGAAAATTTGTGCTTTTTTCTTAAAAGAAAAATCCTTATATAAAAAATTCTTTAATGTATGGTGGCATAGGCATGCTACTTCAAAATTTTCAGCCCTAAGTCCTTTGATAGCCACTGAAACTTGTTCTGTTGAATGTCTTTTTTATTTACAGATTTGACTGGTAAAACCTTGCCAGACTCTCCTGTGTCCTCTGTTGTTTAGACTGTGTTTGTCATGTATTATTTTTGTCATTTGATCATATATAGCAAGCTCGGTTAGAAGTTCTGTCATTGTGGTACTATATTCTTGGACGTGTTTATGTGTTATACTAGGTATATTAATGGTGTGGAATCTGCTTTGCTGATTGGGCAGAAAGATCTGAACAATTGGAATGGGATGCGCGTCTTAATATTATTATGGGAGCTGCAAAAGGCCTTGCATACTTGCATCATGATTGTTCACCTAGAATCATACATCGTGACATTAAATCAAGCAACATATTACTAGATGGAAATTTGAAGGCTCATGTGTCTGATTTTGGACTCGCAAAACTATTGGAGGATGAAGAATCTCATATCACTACAATAGTTGCGGGAACATTTGGTTATCTTACTCCAGGTATGGGAAAACTGTGCATCCAATAAAATCAAATTGATTTCAGAAAATACAGATGTAACTTGCATCTATTCTCTTGGAAACTCTAGGGCCTAAATATTGAAATACTTGCTTTAATCTCTTGGAAGCTTTAGAATTTAATTGCTCAACTACTTGCTTTACTCTGTTTGTGAGCTCATATGATTACATGCTTGCAATTAAATTTTTTTCTAGGGGCATCATCGCGACGATGATTTTCTGTACCTGTTAAGTAGTTTTTCATGCAGCACTCTCTCACCTTCCTTGTTTTCTCTTCCTCCAACACAACTAAAACACACCTATTTGATGTTTGGTTTATTATGTTGCTAGTTGGAAGAAGAAAACAAAGGGGAATTGACAAAACATCGTACATCTTGGACTGTTCAAGCCTTCATACACCTTCGGGTACAGCTCACCTATCAATGGGACCCATAAAAACCAAGCCATTAAGAGGGGCCCCTAAGTTAAATGCTACAATAACTAATGTTGGGTTGTGACCTTCACTTCCTTTTGTGCTCTTCTTGCATCAACCAATCCTGTACATGGGAATATTTGAGTTAACAGGTGGAAGACTTGGCTGGTCTTGACTGATAAGCCTCACGAATGACTAAAGAACTCTACTCAAAGCACACCATTCTTGAAAATCATCATGTACCACTCGTTTATTTAATAGTACCGTGTTCTCCTGCTTAACAAAATATATCATCCTTGTTACTTATATTGGTATGGAGGGTGAGCCTAGGTGCAACCGGTAAGGTTGCTCCGGTGAAAATTTTTTGTAATCCTTTTCATTGTGCGTGCATTGAGTATGCATGTTTATACATTAACCATTATAATATGAAATCATGGGTAATGTTACCAAAATTATGTAATAAATAATTTTATATCTTTGAGCCAAATAACATTGTTGCGCTTTTATGGATATTATATTTCCAAAATAATGTTAAGATGTCTAGTTATTAGAGAGCGGGCGTTGGCACAGTGGTAAGGTTTCTCTATTGCGACCTAGCGTCATGGGTATGGAACACTTAACTAGAAGGCTGCGTGCATTTGATCTACCCAAAATCTTGCAATAGTGGGAGCCTCGTGCGATGGACACCATTTTTTCATTAATATTTGTATGGATTTCTCTTGCTCGTCTGCATATGGCATGCAAAATTAGGTTCCGTGTACTGGAATTTTGATTTAGTTTGCTAGGATCCATCCCATTTTACTTGAAGCAAATTTTATTTATAATGATTCCTTGGATCACTACCATGCAACCTTCGGGACCAGCACTGCAGAGACGTGTGCTTGACACATGGCCTCCTGATTCAACAAAATATGGCCTCTTATATTTCACTTCAAACCATCAAAGCAATTTTTTTGGTCTACCTGTGGTTAAGTTTCAGCAAAAATGATCAAGAGTAACATGAATGTTATGCATACCCATTAGATTGGTATTTACCTCCCAAGATTTGAACATGGAACACTCTCCGTCTGGATCAGTAATTGTTAACAAAATATTGAATTAAATAATTATCTAATATTTTTATTGGTTTCTTAAACATTTTATAATACTTGAAAGTTTCAGACCACCATATAGTAAACACCACGACAATAAACCCAAATATTTCAGACAATATAATATCCTCTAAATTATGTTATACATGATCCCTTTTATTTTTCTTATTTTGGCATTTTTACCTATTTTTTGGCCAAATCTCCGAAACTCAAGCGGGAACCCACTGAAATTGCTCTAACTGAAACTTCGCAGGCTCTGCCACAACTGAAACTAAAGCCAAGTTTTCAAACCTTGTTTCATGCTCAGCACCTATGTTAGTATATATATGCTACTTTTTTCTGTAATTATTAAGCAATTGCTTAGTCTTATGTCGATGCATTTTGTATGTATGTTAGTCATAATTGCATTCACATGTTATATCAGATGCTATTTCTTGATAGTTGATTTTAATTTCCTTCATTTCCATATTAGGTCTTCAAACTAAATTACGATATAATTTATCTTTCATTGTCTAGATATAGTGTTCCGTATGCTCTTATCCTAAGTATTGCAATGCAAATGCTGATAACTTGATTTCTGGTGCTTCACCTTTCAAATGTCATTAGTTCCCAAGTATTGCAGCGCATGTCATCACTTACGCTTCTCCTCCCTCCTCTCTTAGCACAAAAGCTTTTCATACAATACAATTCTAGTTATAAAATACATACATTTGTTGCACCACTGATCCTCAGTCCCCATGTTTCCTGGTAGGTAGCCTAATGAATTTAGTTTGTAGGGATGCAGTTCTTTCGAAATGCTACTTTCTTTTATTTATAATGGTTTTCATAATTCAAATTGCGAATTTTAAAATCATTTTGTTCCTCGCAGGCATATGCATATCCAGTAGAGTAGATGAGCTCTCTTTGAAATCACAAGCTATTATGGACTTTTTGCTTTCTATAATGTCAGGGACTGAATGCAGTTAATAGACCTAATATGTATGTACCAAGGTTCTTAGGCATAGACCTAATATGTATGTACCTGGGTTCTTAGGCAAAAATCACAGCTATATTTGTATATAGACATGGAAAGTTGTGTTTCCAGTAATCATCTTTGCTCGAATGGTGTGAAAATGCAGTATCTTTTATCTTATGCCTTGTCTGATTGTGGTCAAATTTATAGAGTACATGCAAAGTGGTAGGGCAACAGAAAAAATAGATGTATACAGCTTCGGAGTCTTGGTGCTGGAAGTTTTGAGTGGGAAACGACCCACTGATTCATCATTCATTGAGAAAGACTTGAATATTCTAGGATGGGTAATTCTCTGATTACTTATTCTTTCTGCATGCAATTTTAAGGGGAGATAATTTCTTAAATATCTGATTTGATTTTCTCATATTGTCATATTTTTTTTCTCTTTCTTTCCTTCTTCTTCTTCTTCTTCTTTTATGAGGTGTCTTTCTTTGTTTCTATTTCTGCTGCAGTTGAATTTCTTGGTCCTTGAGGACCGTCAAAGAGAAATAATTGATCCACACTGCGATGGCGTGCAGATTGAAAGCCTGGATGCTTTGCTCTCTGTTGCCATTCAGTGTGTTTCCTCAGCTCCAGAAGAGCGGCCTACAATGCACAGAATGGTGCAATTATTGGAGTCAGAGGTTATGACACCGTGTCTGAGTGACTTTTATGACTCTAACTCAGATTAGTTGCATTTCATTTAGTTGTCAACTGCTGGTTCATATGATGAAGATACATTTGAAGGAATACATAAAATGTTTTGGACACATTTATTTTCATTCATTTATTCTTCTCCGCACATTCTGTAAATGTGTTTCCATCTATGAACTGTTTAACCTCGTCTCTTCTTCTCAATGGTAGAAGTGAGAAGCTTTATCTTTCCACCTCAGCATATTTCTGATTCAGTACCATGGAATGTTATTTAGTCTATTGGTCGTGAGCGGTTGAAATCTCAATCTCTCTCTCTCTCTCTCTGTGCCTGCGAGCTTGTGCATGTTGATATAATGTTGAATACCAGTGGGGCTTTAAGTTTAGAGTTTGGAATTTTCCAAGGCATTTCATTCTGTGCATCCAAAAAATGGCCGCGGGTGATTGAACAAGACAGTAACTGGAGGGAGATGTTAACAAGGTGAATTTGGAGAATTAGATGAAGTGGTAAGTTTGAGATGGAGGAGATGGGATTTTGAGGGATAGAGGCAGACGAGCCAGGAGGGAGGGAGAGAGAGAGAGAGGGTTGGGCACCCGCTGCTGACTGCTGTGGAACGTTTAAGAGAGAGAAGCACACAATGCTAGGGTGGAGCACCTTTTAGTTTCCTTTCTTTTTATATTTTCCCTTTTTGTTGGGATAGTTTCCTCTCATTAGAAAGAGCCATTAGATGCGAGTCTGGATATTTCAATTTCTATTTATATTACCTTATACAATAAAAGAGAATATATCGGATGGTTCTTGCCTGTCAGAAATTTACTGAAAAAGATGCACTTGGTTTTTCAAAGAAATTTTGTTCAAAAGAATCATATTATCAATTATATTTTTAGTAGATACCTAAAAAATATGCTTTATTTTCTATCATTCTCCTTAGTAACTGCAGAAGTCATTATCTCTCTAGTCTAACTGTTCTTCTCGCTAGTTTTCATTTTAAAATATTTTGAAGTTTGAAGTACTTTTTAACCCACCAAGTCCATGTCCCTCTACCTATCCTCTGATATCGATTTCATGCATTCAGTTTATATTTACTATTTTTATATTTAATATTTAATTTTTTATAGTCCTTGTTTTTATTTTATTTATTTATTATGATTATTATTACTTCTTAATATCCATTGCAAGTTCCGAAATGGCAGTATATCTAGAACATAGTATACACCCCCGCGCCCCCCCCCCCTTCCCAGCGAAAGAAAAAATGTAGTTTGAAATTGTGTTTTTTAAAGAGTCTCTGGCTTGATGTGGCTTGTGGCCTGGGTTTCGACTGATGCTAGGTTGGGTGAGTAGGGATCTAGATATTCTTTTGGCACAAACTTGGACTTAGAGTGCCTTCCAATCTCAAAAATAAATAAGTAAATAGAAATAATAATGATCACTCTTGGAAAATATGTATATTCTTGTCTATGCTCGGCTGATTTTAATCATTTTTCTCATTTTCATCACTCGCTAGATTTCAAAATCATCTTGATTGAGGCTAAAAAATGTTTAGGTAATCCTCTAATCGATCTAAATCATGGTCGACTGACTACAAGGGAAAATCAAAAATATGCAAATAAGTGCATGGCATTGATTATTGTTGCTATAATAATAGATGGTTGCAAGATTATGTTGTGGCTAGACAACAAGTCTAAATGGTTAAGGCAACAAGATGTTGGCCGTTTAGGTTCCTTATTCCTTGCGGTCTTCTTGGCCCAGCTTTTCCTCCCATACTTAGGCTCTACCCTCTCTCCCCGAATGTTTCTCTCATCCACAAGCTCTATCCTCCCTTCCCGATGTTTCCTCACATTCACAGGCTCCATCCTCCCTCCGTGGTTCATGCGTGTCCGCTATTCATGTCATTGCCTATATTGTATATAACACAGCGGTCGCGAATGGCATGAAAGCAAGTTGGTTGCTTATAGGTCATCCGCAAGATAGTGCAAAAGAAAAGGTATTGCGTACTAAATTTTCTATATTAAGCTTCTAAGAAGAATGAATGAATGAATGAATATATGCTTTTAACTCCTTTTTCATTCATTCATTCATTCATCCATCTATCCTTTCTTTCTCTTTTTCTTTCCTTACCTCTTCTCTCTCTCTTTTTTTTTGTTTTATATTACAATAGAAGCGCTGCCATTTGTCTTCAAATGCCAAACCTCATTTTAGAATACGTACTATAGGGATGGTGACAACCATCGGTCCAATTCTATTGAAAAGATATAGTTTGTTATTTTATATTTCATCTAACACATACAATCAAGGGAATTTTGCAAAAAAAATCTACTTCACTTTTGATTTTCCAAAATCAAGATATTTTCTTAATAAGAAACGCTTTATTTTTGCATACCTTGTTTTATGACTACTTAAAAGCTATTTATATATGTGCATCAATGTGTATTTATTTGAAGCTCATTATTCATTATACAGATATATCAATATCTGTAAGTCATGTGTTCAACCAACATTATTTAAGGCATATTTGATGTCTATATTATGTTGTAGTTTTTAGTCTGACAATAGATAGACTAATAGTATATCAATGAGCAGAAAGTAAAGTAAAATATATTATCTGTGTGGAATTCCTCCTATCAATCTTTAGAAATGATTATGTTCCTATTATGAGAAACAACAAGGCTTATATTCTGTAAACACAATTGAAGTACAAGCTATGTACCTCTTGGTGTTGAAGATTACAAATGGGTCTTGCATGCATTTCATGATCAGCCAGCAAGAAATAACATGGAAAATTATGTAAAAAATATCTTCCTCTTTCTCTTTTTGCTAAATATACTTACAATCATGATCCATATCTTGCTCGTTCTAATAGAAAATGGAAAAATTTTTACCACTAATGATCGTAGATGATGTTGTAAATATTACATATTATCACAACTTTCTATGAATGTTATACTAATCATGCCTCGGTACTTGAGTTTCTATTTTGCTAATTAAAGATTTTCATTGGAAAAGTTTCGAAAAAAAGGCTCTTAAGATCAAAGCAAGTTGTATCCGTGACCATAATGATCAAAGTCATTCCACCTATTTTGAAATTCCCTCATCTCCAATCATTCTTACAAAGGCCACTAATCCAAGAGGACTACATTGTTCAACTTTTTTATTTTAATGAATGAGATTTCTTATAATCCTTTTTTCTTCCTGCTCATAAGCTAAGATGCGTAAATGACATTTTTCTCAGATGGCTGCAGTCCGTGCATGGTTATTGATGGCATTACTCGCAAGCATTTGCTTGGTGAAAGAAAATAATGCAGAAGATATTGGTTACGGCACTATTGGAAAAGGTGGTGGTGAAGTTCATTGTGGAGTTGGACATAAGGGGAATTGTCGTCCTCATGAAGCAGCGCCTTACCATAGACCTTGCGAGAAAAAGGATGGGTGTAGAGGAGATCCACCGAACACGAAAAAGATAGTTGAACATGATGGAAATTTGCCGAAGCCCAAAGCAGGGAAGAGAATTAAAGATGCTGAACAATTGCTTCACTCACTTGGGCCAACTCCCATGTGAGTTTGTCAAAGTATGCAAGAGAAGGAGATAAAATCTCTTTCCTCGTTAAAAGAAGAGAAGAAGATCGATGAATTCTCGCACTTTGTCGAGTTATGTTATATCTATTTGTTGCGTGATGTGTGTAGTACGTGTTGCTGGGTCATTTTGTTTACATTCTCTAAGCTACCTTCTAGGGAAGATGATGGCCCTACTGAATTTCTTAAGCTTAATTAGCCAAATTTCTTCGCATTATGGAGGAACTTGGTTTGTGTCATGTTAATAGAGTGTTTCCTTTTTATCAATTATGTAATACTACCTTGATCCACAATAAAGTACTGCTTCCTCGCAGAGGCAGCTTATTTCTTTATCTGTATCTCACATTAATCCATGTTTTAAAACCACCAGCAAATTATGCAAGAAATTAATGGGGGGGCATGACCTTTGATATTTTTTGTTCTTTTGCTTTCTTTTTAATTGATTTTGTAGTCACAACAAATATAACCCAAGCGCTTGAAAAGGTGGGAGCAAGTGGGAGCACACAAATATAAGGCTATCAAACAGTTAATTAATGCTTTAGTTCCTTGTGTTAATGCGAGCTTAATTAGGAAGGCTTCTCTCTACTGAAGGCATGCATGCAAAAGAAACTGATCTACTTGTCCCTCGTTGACTTCCATGAATTTGAATTTCCAACTGGAAACTTGTTGACAAAATCTATGCTACTTTTGATGCATCATTGACGGGATGAGGTTTGGGTGAATACACTGCCATCCCTCGTGTAAACTGCATTCAACTACTCTTATGTCAACTCTAGTTACAATAACCTCCTTGATAAATGGAGCACCATATAAACGAGGTTAAAGAAAAAAATCAAATGTTTACCGGTCATGACTAAGATATTAGGGTCGAAATCGGATCGAATATGGATCGAATACTAGTATATCTAGTTCGATATGGTACAGTGTACCATGAATTTGATGGTTATTGTGTGGAAGATTTATAATCTTGAATGCTGGGTTTAACTTTTCTAATCATTTTTGCGGTTGAATTTGTGTTTTTCATGGCCAGCGTTTTTTTTTTGGCACAAAATTTAGCTTGAGTACAACTTGCTTGATTTGTAAATAAGTTGAATTAGAGGTATTCTTGGTTTGTTCCACCTCAGCTTGATTCTATAGCCTATTATAAAATCGGGAAGGGAATATTGCCTTCTTGATTCTTTGTTCTAGCTAGACTTCTGGGTCCAGCTGGGATTGTTATCCTCACCCATCCCCTCTCTCTTTAGGCCATAATAAATGGGTGTAAGCATCATGGGAGACCATACCGGTTTTTCATAATACTGATAATGCCCAAAGGACCCACCCTTACTGTATTTGTCCATATAACAGAAACTTCAACCGTTATTTTATCCAAACCTGTTTGATAATATTTTAGAATTAAATAATTAATTGTATGATGGTTATAAATTATTAATAACAAAAAATAACAAGTTTATTTTCTTAGATCATTATTCATTGAATGAAAATGTTAAATTCAATAACGAAGCAAGAGACTTGAATTTAAAACCCATGCCTTTTCCTTATGAATACTCTTTTATTAGGATAGCTTGTGGTTTTTTTTTACATTTGTCATGAATAAGTTGAAGGGTTTTTTATTTTTGAGAAAATTTTGTGACTAACCACCACTTATTGCATTCATCTAATGAAAAGGATATAAAAGTGGCAAAAATATCATGAAGAAAGCTACAGAAAAAAAGGAAAAGCATATTTTTCTAAAAAGTTGTTACTACCACAAACATATATAATTTTGGAATTTGTACATTTAATTTTTTTATTTAATGTTAATCATTTTATTATCAAATGAAATTATGTTAATAGTTAATTTTAAATAATTAATTATAATTTGATTGTACTAAATGTAGAACTCATAATTTTTGTATGATAATATAGGTGTACTAGCTAATTGCTGATTTGCAATTGATCTCTGTTTGCAGTAATTTCAGGCAGTTTGTCGTGCATTAAGATGCTTCGCTTCTACTGAAAATTTTCTAATCTTTTTCATTGTGTTTGTGCATTGAATATGCATACTTATATATTAGCCATTATAATTGGAAATCATGGGTGATGTTATCAAAATTATATAATAAATGATTTTACATCTTTGCAACAAATAATATTGTTGTATTTTTATGGAGAATGTAATATAAAATTATATTATATTTCCAAAATAATGTGAATATATTTTATTATTAGAGGGTGGGCTTTGGCGCAGCAGTAAGGTTGCTCCATTGTGAGCTTGGTATCACAAGTTTGAAATAGGAAAATAGTTTCTTTGCATGTGATGATAATGCAACGTATATTTGTCCTCTACAGATCTCTCAATGGAAGGAGCCTTGTGCAATGCCCTTTTCTTAATCTTATGATTTCTTGTTAAGAATGACATATATATATATATATATATAAAAGTAATCAATTAAAAAAAAAACTTAACATATGTATATGTTTTATGGTTTAAAACCTTGAACATCCATATCCTAGTGCATGCTTGTGTCTTCTCACTTGTTTTAATCCATTTTTCCTTCTTGTGGAGCATTCAATTGGAAAAAGAAAAAAGTATAATCATGAGATAGGCAAGATATAGATAGAATGTGTATCATCCTAATATATCTACAAATAAGTCTGTTTTATAGCATTATGAATGCAAACTTCAGTTCACAAGATTTAGTATTGTAGTTATTGATTATGATTCATTTATTGTAAAATGCAATATGTACATGAATGCACATCCCATCCAACTAGTAAGCTAAAAAAATGAATAAAATGAATACTTATTTCATAATCTATATTATTTTAATTATTATTTATAAATAAAAATCTAACTTTGTACTTTTTTATTAAAGACTAACATAATTTATGTAAAATGTATATTTTCTAACTATAAAATTGTGATATAATTTTGTAAGTTAACTCGAAATATATATGAATTTCTTAGTAAACCTTAGGTTCTCGCAATATCCCTTAAATGAGCTGTTTATGAACACCTTGATTTCTGCTCAAATATAAATGAGCTGGCTCTTACTCAGCTTGACTTCGTTACAAGGTCAAGCAGCGATGCCTGGCTTTTTTTGAGCTTGGCTCGTGCACACTCTTAATCTCATGCGACTAGAAGAGTAACCCTCAAAGGTTCTCTGGACATGGAAAAAACCTTGACAAAGAGCATTGAAAGGCAATGAGCCTCGGTTCTTCATGGGTCTAATGCTGCAACCACATATTTTGTTTGATCTTTCTATGAATTTCTTGCAAATGTATTTAGATTTAGTGTGGAATTGGGTGGCTATGCCTTGTTGGTCTTCATACTGGAATTTTATGGGCAAACCCCTTCCAAGCTAGACTTTTCCAAGCAATTTGCTTGAAACTATTGGGTTGAAATAGGGAAGAAAGAGGAATGAATTTATTATTTATCCATATTTGTTTTAGGGGACCTTTACATGGACTGTGCAAACCCTGTATCAGCTGATACAGAGTTGATAAATTGAGACATTTTAAGGTAATTCAATCTTAATGTATTGAATATTAGAACTGAACTGATGCAGAATTTTTATTTCCTATGTGATTGTTTTAGACCTGATATTTTAGAAAAATATGTATCCTTTCATTGTCTTGACAGAAAATTTGTGCTTTTTTCTTAAAAGAAAAATCCTTATATAAAAAATTCTTTAATGTATGGTGGCATAGGCATGCTACTTCAAAATTTTCAGCCCTAAGTCCTTTGATAGCCACTGAAACTTGTTCTGTTGAATGTCTTTTTTATTTACAGATTTGACTGATAAAACCTTGCCAGACTCTCCTGTGTCCTCTGTTGTTTAGACTGTGTTTGTCATGTATTATTTTTGTCATTTGATCATATATAGCAAGCTCGGTTAGAAGTTCTGTCATTGTGGTACTATATCCTTGGACGTGTTTATGTGTTATACTAGGTATATTAATGGTGTGGAATCTGCTTTGCTGATTGGGCAGAAAGATCTGAACAATTGGAATGGGATGCGCGTCTCAATATTATTATGGGAGCTGCAAAAGGCCTTGCATACTTGCATCATGATTGTTCACCTAGAATCATACATCGTGACATTAAATCAAGCAACATATTACTAGATGGAAATTTGGAGGCTCATGTGTCTGATTTTGGACTCGCAAAACTATTGGAGGATGAAGAATCTCATATCACTACAATAGTTGCGGGAACATTTGGTTATCTTACTCCAGGTATGGGAAAACTGTGCATCCAATAAAATCAAATTGATTTCAGAAAATATAGATGTAACTTGCATCTATTCTCTTGGAAACTCTAGGGCCTAAATATTGAAATACTTGCTTTAATCTCTTGGAAACTTTAGAATTTAATTGCTCAACTACTTGCTTTACTCTGTTTGTGAGCTCATATGATTACATGCTTGCAATTAAATTTTTTTCTAGGGGCATCATCGCAACGATGATTTTCTGTACCAGTTAAGTAGTTTTTCATGCAGCACTCTCTCACCTTCCTTGTTTTCTCTTCCTCCAACACAACTAAAACACACCTATTTGATGTTTGGTTTATTATGTTGCTAGTTGGAAGAAGAAAACAAAGGGGAATTGACAAAACATCGTACATCTTGGACTGTTCAAGCCTTCATACACCTTCGGGTACAGCTCACCTATCAATGGGACCCATAAAAACCAAGCCATTAAGAGGGGCCCTTAAGTTAAATGCTACAATAACTAATGTTGGGTTGTGACCTTCACTTCCTTTTGTGCTCTTCTTGCATCAACCAATCCTGTACATGGGAATATTTGAGTTAACAGGTGGAAGACTTGGCTGGTCTTGACTGATAAGCCTCACGAATGACTAAAGAACTCTACTCAAAGCACACCATTCTTGAAAATCATCATGTACCACTCGTTTATTTAATAGTACTGTGTTCTCCTGCTTAACAAAATATATCATCCTTGTTACTTATATTGGTATGGAGGGTGAGCCTAGGTGCAACCGGTAAGGTTGCTCCGGTGAAAATTTTTTGTAATCCTTTTCATTGTGCGTGCATTGAGTATGCATGTTTATACATTAACCATTATAATATGAAATCATGGGTAATGTTACCAAAATTATGTAATAAATAATTTTATATCTTTGACCCAAATAACATTGTTGCGCTTTTATGGATATTATATTTCCAAAATAATGTTAAGATGTCTAGTTATTAGAGAGCGGGCGTTGGCACAGTGGTAAGGTTTCTCTATTGCGACCTAGCGTCATGGGTATGAAACACTTAACTAGAAGGCTGCGTGCATTTGATCTACCCGAAATCTTGCAATAGTGGGAGCCTCGTGCGATGGACACCATTTTTTCATTAATATTTGTATGGATTTCTCTTGCTCGTCTGCATATGGCTTGCAAAATTAGGTTCCGTGTACTGGAATTTTGATTTTGTTTGCTAGGATCCATCCCATTTTACTTGAAGCAAATTTTATTTATAATGATTCCTTGGATCACTACCATGCAACCTTCGGGACCAGCACTGCAGAGACGTGTGCTTGACACATGGCCTCCTGATTCAACAAAATATGGCCTCTTATATTTCACTTCAAACCATCAAAGCAATTTTTTTGGTCTACCTGTGGTTAAGTTTCAGCAAAAATGATCAAGAGTAACATGAATGTTATGCATACCCATTAGATTGGTATTTACCTCCCAAGATTTGAACATGGAACACTCTCCGTCTGGATCAGTAATTGTTAACAAAATATTGAATTAAATAATTATCTAATATTTTTATTGGTTTCTTAAACATTTTATAATACTTGAAAGTTTCAGACCACCATATAGTAAACACCACGACAATAAACCCAAATATTTCAGACAATATAATATCCTCTAAATTATGTTATACATGATCCCTTTTATTTTTCTTATTTTGGCATTTTTACCTATTTTTTGGCCAAATCTCCGAAACTCAAGCGGGAACCCACTGAAATTGCTCTCACTGAAACTTCGCAGGCTCTGCCACAACTGAAACTAAAGCCAAGTTTTCAAACCTTGTTTCATGCTCAGCACCTATGTTAGTATATATATGCTACTTTTTTCTGTAATTATTAAGCAATTGCTTAGTCTTATGTCGATGCATTTTGTATGTATGTTAGTCATAATTGCATTCACATGTTATATCAGATGCTATTTCTTGATAGTTGATTTTAATTTCCTTCATTTCCATATTAAGTCTTCAAACTAAATTACGATATAATTTATCTTTCATTGTCTAGATATAGTGTTCCGTATGCTCTTATCCTAAGTATTGCAATGCAAATGCTGATAACTTGATTTCTGGTGCTTCACCTTTCAAATGTCATTAGTTCCCAAGTATTGCAGCGCATGTCATCACTTACGCTTCTCCTCCCTCCTCTCTTAGCACAAAAGCTTTTCATACAATACAATTCTAGTTATAAAATACATACATTTGTTGCACCACTGATCCTCAGTCCCCATGTTTCCTGGTAGGTAGCCTAATGAATTTAGTTTGTAGGGATGCAGTTCTTTCAAAATGCTACTTTCTTTTATTTATAATGGTTTTCATAATTCAAATTGCGAATTTTAAAATCATTTTGTTCCTCGCAGGCATATGCATATCCAGAAGAGTAGATGAGCTCTCTTTGAAATCACAAGCTATTATGGACTTTTTGCTTTCTATAATGTCAGGGACTGAATGCAGTTAATAGACCTAATATGTATGTACCAAGGTTCTTAGGCATAGACCTAATATGTATGTACCTGGGTTCTTAGGCAAAAATCACAGCTATATTTGTATATAGACATGGAAAGTTGTGTTTCCAGTAATCATCTTTGCTCGAATGGTGTGAAAATGCAGTATCTTTTATCTTATGCCTTGTCTGATTGTGGTCAAATTTACAGAGTACATGCAAAGTGGTAGGGCAACAGAAAAAATAGATGTATACAGCTTCGGAGTCTTGGTGCTGGAAGTTTTGAGTGGGAAACGACCCACTGATTCATCATTCATTGAGAAAGACTTGAATATTCTAGGATGGGTAATTCTCCGATTACTTATTCTTTCTGCATGCAATTTTAAGGGGAGATAATTTCTTAAATATCTGATTTGATTTTCTCATACTGTCATATTTTTTTTCTCTTTCTTTCTTTCTTCTTCTTCTTCTTCTTTTATGAGGTGTCTTTTTTTGTTTCTATTTCTGCTGCAGTTGAATTTCTTGGTCCTTGAGGACCGTCAAAGAGAAATAATTGATCCACACTGCGATGGCGTGCAGATTGAAAGCCTGGATGCTTTGCTCTCTATTGCCATTCAGTGTGTTTCCTCAGCTCCAGAAGAGCGGCCTACAATGCACAGAATGGTGCAATTATTGGAGTCAGAGGTTATGACACCGTGTCTGAGTGACTTTTATGACTCTAACTCAGATTAGTTGCATTTCATTTAGTTGTCAACTGCTGGTTCATATGATGAAGATACATTTGAAGGAATACATAAAATGTTTTGGACACATTTATTTTCATTCATTTATTCTTCTCCGCACATTCTGTAAATGTGTTTCCATCTGTGAACTGTTTAGCCTCGTCTCTTCTTCTCAATGGTAGAAGTGAGAAGCTTTATCTTTCCACCTCAGCATATTTCTGATTCAGTACCATGGAATGTTATTTAGTCTATTGGTCGTGAGCGGTTGAAATCTCAATCTCTCTCTCTCTCTCTCTCTGTGCCTGCGAGCTTGTGCATGTTGATATAATGTTGAATACCAGTGGGGCTTTAAGTTTAGAGTTTGGAATTTTCCAAGGCATTTCATTCTGTGCATCCAAAAAATGGCCGCGGGTGATTGAACAAGACAGTAACTGGAGGGAGATGTTAACAAGGTGAATTTGGAGAATTAGATGAAGTGGTAAGTTTGAGATGGAGGAGATGGGATTTTGAGGGATAGAGGCAGACGAGCCAGGAGGGAGGGAGAGAGAGAGAGAGAGGGTTGGGCACCCGCTGCTGACTGCTGTGGAACGTTTAAGAGAGAGAAGCACACAATGCTAGGGTGGAACACCTTTTAGTTTCCTTTCTTTTTATATTTTCCCTTTTTGTTTGGATAGTTTCCTCTCATTAGAAAGAGCCATTAGATGCGAGTCTGGATATTTCAATTTCTATTTATATTACCTTATAAAATAAAAGAGAATATATCGGATGGTTCTTGCCAGTCAGAAATTTACTGAAAAAGATGCACTTGGTTTTTCAAAGAAATTTTGTTCAAAAGAATCATATTATCAATTATATTTTTAGTAGATACCTAAAAAATATGCTTTATTTTCTATCATTCTCCTTAGTAACTGCAGAAGTCATTATCTCTCTAGTCTAACCGTTCTTCTCGCTAGTTTCCATTTTAAATATTTTGAAGTTTGAAGTACTTTTTAACCCACCAAGTCCATGTCCCTCTACCTATCCTCTGATACCGATTTCATGCATTCAGTTTATATTTACTATTTTTATATTTAATATTTAATTTTTTATAGTCCTTGTTTTTATTTTATTTAGTTATTATGATTATTATTACTTCTTAATCTCCATTGCAAGTTCCGAAATGGCAGTATATCTAGAACATAGTATACACCCCCGCGCCCCCCCTCCCCAGCGAAAGAAAAAATGTAGTTTGAAATTGTGTTTTTTAAAGAGTCTCTGGCTTGATGTGGCTTGTGGCCTGGGTTTCGACTGATGCTGGGTTGGGTGAGTAGGGATCTAGATATTCTTTTGGCCCAAACTTGGACTAGAGTGCCTTCTAATCTCAAAAATAAATAAGTAAATAGAATAATAATGATCACTCTTGGAAAATATGTATATTCTTGTCTATGCTCGGCTGATTTTAATCATTTTTCTCATTTTCATCACTCGCTAGATTTCAAAATCATCTTGATTGAGGCTAAAAAATGTTTAGGTAATCCTCTAATCGATCTAAATCATGGTCGAACTGACTACAAGGGAAAATCAAAAATATGCAAATAAGTGCATGGCATTGATTATTGTTTGCTATAATAATAGATGGTTGCAAGATTATGGTTGTGGCCAAACAACAAGTCTAAATGTTAAGGGCAACAAGATGTTGGCCGTTTAGGTTCCTTATTCTTGCGGTCTTCTTGGCCAGCTTTTCCTCCCATACTTAGCCTCTACCCTCTCTCCCCGAATGTTCTCTCATCCACAAGCTCTATCCTCCCTTCCGATGTTTCCTCACATTCACAGGCTCCATCCTCCCTCCGTGGTTCATGCGTGTCCGCTATTCATGTCATTGCCTATATTGTATATAACACAGCGGTCGCGAATGGCATGAAAGCAAGTTGGTTTGCTTATTGGTCATACCGCAAGATAGTGCAAGAGAAAGGTATTGCGTACTAAATTTTCTATATTAAGCTTCTAAGAAGAATGAATGAATGAATGAATATATGCTTTTAACCTCCTTTTTCATTCATTCATTCATTCATCCATCTATCCTTTCTTTCTCTTTTTCTTTCCTTACCTCTTCTCTCTCTCTTTTTTTTTTGTTTTATATTACAATAGAAGCGCTGCCATTTGTCTTCAATGCCAAACCTCATTTAGAATACGTACTATAGGGATGGTGACAACCATCGGTCCAATTCTATTGAAAAGATATAGTTTGTTATTTTATATTTCATCTAACACATACAATCAAGGGAATTTTGCACAAAAAAATCTACTTCACTTTTGATTTTCCAAATCAGATATTTTCTTAATAAGAAACGCTTTATTTTGCTACCTTGTTTTATGACTACTTAAAAGCTATTTATATATGTGCATCAATGTGTATTTATTTGAAGCTCATTATTCATTATACAGTATATCAATATCTGTAAGTCATGTGTGTCAACCAACATTATTTAAGGCATATTTGATGTCTATATTATGTTGTAGTTTTTAGTCTGACAATAGATAGACTAATAGTATATCAATGAGCAGAAAGTAAAGTAAAATATATTATCGTAGTGGGAATTCCTCCTATCAATCTTTAGAAAATGATTATGTTCCTATTATGAGAAACAACAAGGCTTATATTCGTAAACACAATTGAAGTACAAGCTATGTACCTCTTGGTGTTGAAGATTACAAATGGGTCTTGCATGCATTTCATGATCAGCCCAGCAAGAATAACATGGAAATTATGTAAAAAATATCTTCCTCTTTCTCTTTTTGCTAAATATACTTACAATCATGATCATATCTTGCTCGTTCTAATAGAAATGGATAAATTTTTACCACTAATGATCGTAGATGATGTTTGTAAATATTACATATTATCACAACTTCTATGAATGTTATACTAATCTGCCTCGGTACTTTGGTTTCTATTTTGCTAATTAAAGATTTTCATTGGAAAAGTTTCCGAAAAAAAGGCTCTTAAGATCAAAGCAAGTTGTATCCGTGACCATAATGATCAAAGTCATTCCACCTATTTTGAAATTCCCTCATCTCCAGTCATTTTACAAAGGCCACTAATCCAAGAGGACTACATTGTTCACTTTTTTTATTTTAATGAATGAGATTTCTTATAATCCTTTTTTCTTCCTGCTCATAAGCTAAGATGCGTAAATGACATTTTTCTCAGATGGCTGCAGTCCGTGCATGGTTATTGATGGCATTACTCGCAAGCATTTGCTTGGTGAAAGAAAATAATGCAGAAGATATTGGTTACGGCACTATTGGAAAAGGTGGTGGTGAAGTTCATTGTGGAGTTGGACATAAGGGGAATTGTCGTCCTCATGAAGCAGCGCCTTACCATAGACCTTGCGAGAAAAAGGATGGGTGTAGAGGAGATCCACCGAACACGGAAAAGATAGTTGAACATGATGGAAATTTGCCGAAGCCCAAAGCAGGGAAGAGAATTAAAGATGCTGAACAGTTGCTTCACTCACTTGGGCCAACTCCCATGTGAGTTTGTCAAAGTATGCAAGAGAAGGAGATAAATCTCTTTCCTCGTTAAAAAAGAGAAGAAGATCGATGATTCTCGCACTTTGTCGAGTTATGTTATATCTATTTGTTGCGTGATGTGTGTAGTACGTGTTGCTGGGTCATTTTGTTTACATTCTCTAAGCTCCTTCTAGGGAAGATGATGGCCCTACTGAATTTCTTAAGCTTAATTAGCCAAATTTCTCGCATTATGGAGGAACTTGGTTTGGGTCATGTTAATAGAGTGTTTCTTTTTATCAATTATGTAATACTACCTTGATCCACAATAAAGTACTGCTTCCTCGCAGAGGCAGCTTATTTCTTTATCTGTATCTCACATTAATCCATGTTTAAATCCACCAGAAAATTATGAAAGAAATTAATGGGGGGGCATGACCTTTGATATTTTTTGTTCTTTTGGCTTTCTTTTTTAATTGATTACTGTTAGTCACAACAATATATAACCCAAGCGCTTGGAAAAGATGGGAGCAAGTAGGAGCACACAAATATAAGGCTATCAAACAGTTAATTAATGCTTTAGTTCCTTGTGTTAATGCGAGCCTTAATTAGGAAGGCTCCTCTCTACTGAAGGCATTGCATGCAAAAGAAACTTCAACCATTATTTTAATCCAAACCTGTTTTGATAACATTTTTAGAATTAAATAATTAACTGTATGATGGTTATAACATTATTAATAACAAAGAATAACAAGTTTATTTTCTTAGATCATTATTCATTGAATGAAAATGTTAAATTCAATAACCAAGCAAGAGACTTGAATTTAAAACCCATGCCTTTTCCTTATGAATACTCTCTTATTAGGATAACTTGTGGTTTTTTTTTACATTTGCATGAATAAGTTGAAGTGTTTTTTATTTTTGAGAAAATTTTGTGACTAACCACCACTTATTGCATTCATCTAATGAAAAGGATATAAAAGTGGCAAAAATATCACGAAGAAAGCTACAGAAAAAAGGAAAAGCATATTTTTTCTAAAAAGTTGTTACTACTACAAACATATATAATTTTGGAATTTGTACATTTAATTTTTTATTTAATGTTAATCATTTTATTATCAATGAAATTATGTTAATAGTTAATTTTAAATAATTAATTATAATTTGATTGGTACTAAATGTAGAACTCATAATTTTTGTATGATAATGTAGGTGTACTGGCTAATTGCTGATTTGCAATTGGTCTCTATTTGCAGTAATTTCAGGCAGTTTGTCGTGCATTAAGATGCTTCTACGGAAAATTTTCTAATATTTTTCATTGTGTCTGTGCATTGAATATGCATACTTATATATTAGCCATTATAATTGGAAATCATTGGTGATGTTATCAAAATTATATAATAAATGATTTTACATCTTTGGAACAAATAATATTGTTGTATTTTTATGGAGAATGTAATATAAATTATATTATATTTTCGAAATAATGTGAATATATTTTATTATTAGAGGGTGGGCTTTTGGCGCAACAGTAAGGTTGCTCCATTGTGAGCTAGGTGTCATAAGTTTAGGAAAACAGTTTCTTTGCATGTGATGATAATGCAACGTATATTTGACCTCTACAGATCTCTCAATGGAAGGAGCCTCGTGCAATGCCCTTTTTTTAATCTTATGATTTCTTGTTAAGAATGACATATATATATATATATAAAGTAATCAATTAAAAAAAAAACTTAACATATGTATATGTTTTATGGTTTAAAACCTTGAACATCCATATCCTAGTGCATGCTTGTGTCTTCTCACTTGTTTTAATCCATTTTTCCTTCTTGTGGAGCATTCAATTGGAAAAAGAAAAAAGTATAATCATAAGATAGGCAAGATATAGATAGAATGTGTATCATCCTAATATATCTACAAATAAGTCTGTTTTATAGCATTATGAATGCAAACTTCAGTTCACAAGATTTAGTATTGTAGTTATTGATTATGATTCATTTATTGTAAAATGCAATATGTACATGAATGCACATCCCATCCAACTACTAAGCTGAAAAAATGAATAAAATGAATACTTATTTCATAATCTATATTATTTTAATTATTATTTATAAATAAAATCTAACTTTGTACTTTTTTATTAAAGACTAACATAATTTATGTAAAAAGGATATTTTTCTAATTATAAAATTGTGATATAATTTCGTAAGTTAACTGAAATATATATGAATTTCTTAGTAAACCTTAGGTTCTCGCAATATCCCTTAAATGAGCTGTTTATGAACACCTTGATTTCTGCTCAAATATAAATGAGCTAGCTCTTACTCAGCTTGACTTCGTTACAAGGTCAATCGATGCCTGGCTTTTTTTGAGCTTGGCTCGTGCACACTCTTAATCTCATGCGACTAGAAGAGTAACCCTCAAAGGTTCTCTGGACATGGAAATAACCTTGACAAAGAGCATTGAAAGGCAATGAGCCTCGGTTCTTCATGGGTCTAATGCTGCAACCACATATTTTGTTTGATCTTTCTATGAATTTCTTGCAATGTATTTAGATTTAGTGTGGAATTGGGTGGCTATGCCTTGTTGGTCTTCATACTGGAATTTTATGGGCAAACCCCTTCCAAGCTAGACTTTTCCAAGCAATTTGCTTGAAACTATTGGGTTGAAATAGGGAAGAAGAGGAATGAATTTATTATTTATCCATATTTGTTTTAGGGGACCTTTACATGGACTGTGCAAACCCTGTATCAGCTGATACAGAGTTGATAAATTGAGACATTTTAAGGTAATTCAATCTTGATGTATTGAATATTAGAACTGAACAGATGCAGAATTTTATTTCCTATGTGACTGTTTTAGACCTGATATTTTAGAAAAATATGTATCCTTTCATTGTCTTGACAGAAAATTTGTGCTTTTTTCTTAAAAGAAAAATCCTTATATAAAAAATTCTTTAACGTATGGTGGCATAGGCATGCTACTTCAAAATTTTCAGCCCTAAGTCCTTTGATAGCCACCGAACTTTGTTCTGTTGAATGTCTTTTTTATTTACAGATTTGACTGGTAAACCTTGCCAGACTCTCCTGTGTCCTCTGTGTTTAGACTGTGTTTGTCATGTATTATTTTTGTCATTTGATCATATATAGCAAGCTCGGTTAGAAGTTCTGTCATTGTGGTACTATATTCTTGGACGTGTTTATGTGTTATACTAGGTATATTAATGGTGTGGAATCTGCTTTGCTGATTGGGCAGAAAGATCTGAACAATTGGAATGGGATGCGCATCTTAATATTATTATGGGAGCTGCAAAAGGCTTTGCATACTTGCATCATGATTGTTCACCTAGAATCATACATCGTGACATTAAATCAAGCAACATATTACTAGATGGAAATTTGGAGGCTCATGTGGTCTGATTTTGGACTCGTAAAACTATTGGAGGATGAAGAATCTCACATCACTACAATAGTTGCTGGAACATTTGGTTATTCTTGCTCCAGGTATGGGGAAAACTGTGCATCCAATAAAATCAAATTGATTTCAGAAAATATAGATGTAACTTGCATCTATTCTCTTGGAAACTCTAGGGCCTAAATATTGAAATACTTGCTTTAATCTCTTGGAAGCTTTAGAATTTAATTGCTCAACTACTTGCTTCACTCTGTTTGTGAGCTCATATGATTACATGCTTGCAATTAAATTTTTTTTTCTAGGGGCATCATCGCAACGATGATTTCTGTACCAGTTAAGTAGTTTTTCATGCAGCACTCTCTCACCTTCCTTGTTTTCTCTTCCTCCAACACAACTAAAACACACCTATTTGATGTTTGGTTTATTATGTTGCTAGTTGGAAGAAGAAACAAAGGGGAATTGGACAAAACATCGTACATCTTGGACTGTTCAAGCCTTCATACACCTTCGGTACAGCTCACCTATCAATGGGACCCATAAAAACCAAGCCATTAAGAGGGGCCCTTAAGTTAAATGCTACAATAACTAATGTTGGGTTGTGACCTTCACTTCCTTTTGTGCTCTTCTTGCATCAACCAATCCTGTACATGGGAATATTTGAGTTAACAGGTGGAAGACTTGGCTGGTCTTGACTGATAAGCCTCACGAATGACTAAAGAACTCTACTCAAAGCACACCATTCCTGAAAATCATCATGTACCACTCGTTTATTTAATAGTACTGTGTTCTCCTGCTTAACAAAATATATCATCCTGTTACTTATATTGGTATGGAGGGTGAGCCTTGGTGCAACCGGTAAGGTTGCTTCGGTGAAAATTTTTGTAATCCTTTTCATTGGTGTGTGCATTGAGTATGCATGTTTATACATTAACATTATAATTTGAAATCATGGGTAATGTTATCAAAATTATGTAATAAATAATTTTATATCTTTGAGCCAAATAACATTGTTGTGCTTTTATGGATATTATATTTCCAAAATAATGTTAAGATGTCTAGTTATTAGAGAGCGGGCGTTGGCACAGTGGGTAAGGTTTCTCTATTGCGACCTAGCGTCATGGGTATGGAACACTTAACTAGAAGGCTGCGTGCATTTGATCTACCCCAAATCTTGCAATAGTGGGAGCCTCGTGCGATGGACACCATTTTTCATAATATTTGTATGGATTTCTCTTGTTCGTCTGCATATATCATGCAAAATTAGGTTCTGTGTACTGGAATTTTGATTTAGTTTGCTATGATCCATCCCATTGTACTTGAAGCAAATTTTATTTATAATGATTCTTGGATCACTACCATGCAACCTTCGGGACCAGCACTGCAGAATGTGTCTTGACACATGGCCTCCTGATTCAACAAAATCTGGCCTCTTATATTTGACATCAAACCATCAAAGCAATTTTTTTGGTCTACCTTGAAAGAGTAGATGCCCTACAAGCCAATCGCAATATGTATTGTGAAGGATTTTCTTTTGATTTTCCAAATCATGTACATGACATTTAATATAAATAAAGGCATTGTGTTTCATCATATGCTGTTGATTATATTTGTGATGAACCTCTTAGATTAAGACAATGATTTTGAGGCTATGATGAGATCATACTAGTGAGACCTAAAATCTTAAAATCCTAATCTTAAATATTCCCAGTCATTGGTACATTGAGTCGAGGATCAATGTTTTACCGGAAAGACTGGCACATCTTATGTATGCTCGATGCAGAGGGTGATTGATCTCACAATCACTTGTGTGGAGACACTAATACAAAGATGTGGTGCTCATTAGAGAAATGAGTTCACTGAATTGACCTACAAAGAGAAATCTTATGAAGTCTTACTTACATGTCAAAAGATGATTCTCTTAGTGGAAGTTGTGCAACTGATCCTTTGACCTGAGATCACCATAGTATCTTGTGCACATAAATTCATATTTTGGTTTCCACTCATTCATGACAATAAGTTATGTACGAGGTCTTCTGGATATGGTGAATTGTGTACGAAGATTATGAGTAGGTCAACAAGGAATTAATCACTTCTAGTAAGAGAAGATAGCATCCTATTTATTCTAATCATATGATAATTCAGGAAAGCTTTGATCAAAGCAGAATGAAAATTAGAAAGAGTTTCTAATATTTCATTATTTGAATTATCATTAAAAGATTGAGAAAATATGAATATGAAATTGAGTTTGACATATATTCATACTCATATACATATTTGGGATGCAGTTTGATTAAAGGATTGAATTGCATGGTAACTTGCCACTGAAGGGTATTTTTGGTATTTCCACCAAATTCCATATTTTCCGGGTAGACATGACACGTTGCTAGACGTCAATCTTGTCTTATAGGTTTGATCGAATTAAAGAGTTTAATTCGATCACCAATTAGAAAGGATTCTAATTGTTAAGTTTGGGTTCGCGCAGTTTGGACTTAAATCGATTAGAAGAGTTCTAATCAAGTTGGGTCAACTTGCACTCACACCTATTGCTGGCTAAGTATGGAACCCAATGGGTCACACACAAGAAAACTTATTAAGGGTCTAATTGGATTAGATCATGTTTGCAAGATAACATCCTAGCAGGTGTTGCAAACCTTAGCTCTTGATTCGAATTGGATTCGAATCTGATTCTTAATTGATCTAATTTGATTAGATCATCTTCTAATATGGGTTAGCCAAGAGTTGGCACCTAATTGGCTTGGTTTGAGTCTAATTGGATTAGATTTAATAAATCATTCAATCTAGACCGTTAGATCTTGATCTACCGTTGGATGAAGACATAATGGAGAGTTGGTTTAACCCAATTGGATTGGGTTAGAGGATGGCTATCATAATTGACCATTGGATCTTAATCCCACCATTGGATGAAGACATAATGGGTCAAGTAATGGCGCCTTGCATTGGAGCCCTTGGATCATCATCATGAAAGATCAAGAGGTGAGGCGTGATGGACATGTGATTAGCATGTGATGTTGACTTGGTCAAAATATGGCACCACATGAAAGGACATATCATTTGATACACCTCTTCACTTGATCTGCACCTCCTCTTATTTGATATGGCCCTTAGATGATGTCCTTTCATGAAAGGATGTGTGGATGGGATGCATCCCTTGGAGATGCATCCCTACACCTATTATAAATAGGCTAGCACTCCATGGGTTTCATCATTCCAACTCCACCCCACTCCTCTCTTCTTTCTTTCTTACATTAGTTTCTTTCTTTCTAGCATTGCTTCTAGTGTGTCCTAAGCCAAGACAAGGTGGTCTTCTTTAGGACAAAAGGATTAGAAGTGATTTTAGAAGGTTAAAGAAAAATAGAAAGAAAGGAAAGCAAGCCATTAGAGTTCTTTAAAATTCTGCATTAAGGATCAAAGTCTTTGGAGCTTAAGACTTAAATCAAGTTTTCGTGTGGATCAACATTGGAGGGTGAACACTTGGACCTAGTGGAAATTCTGCATATTGGATTAGCGTTAGAGGTATTCTTCTATTTCTGCATTTATATTATATTATTTGATTGCTTCATTAAGGTGATCTTGGCTTATAAGGGTTTTATGTTAAGGAACTTTATCAAGAAATTTTTAAAATTCCTAACTTCCGCTGCGCATTATAACATGCTAAAACCCTTCAGTGGTATCAGAGCCATCCTTAATTGGTTCAATCAAATAATTATGATGATGTATGATTATTAATTTACTATGAGATAGTAATGTCATATGCTTAGAGAAATGCTGAAATGTATGATTATATATGATATGTTATGTAATAAAATATCATGATATGAAATTTTCCATATGAAATATGTTGAAGCATGTTAATTAATTGCTTATGATTTATACATGCTATGAGATAGCCATGATGCATAATAGTTTATTTTAGACATGTTAAATATATGTTACAATTAAAGAATGTGCTAGAGACTAGTAAGCCCTCAATAAAAATTATATTAAGTCATAGTGTTGAAAAACTTTGAGCTAACCCATTCTAGAACAATTAATCTAATTGGTGTCTAAGGAAAGCACTAAAGGTGGTTACTTAATTAGGACCTTACTCTCTGAGTAAGGGGAGCCTCCCACCTGCTTACCTGGCCAATTGTTTGATTGCCTATTATGGATAAGCTTAATATTGATATAACACTATTAATAGCCTTCCTTCATGCCTCGATATTATATGTCAAGATCCATGCTAGTTTGTTGTGCTAACACAAGACTTGCAATGGGGACTGATGTTATACTGTCTTGGTGCATTAAGATGCTTATGGCATATTTTAATATATTGCCTTGTTGTGCAACCACAAGGGCAATATTATTCGAATATGACTATATGAAAATGAAGGGTTTGACTTAACTAAAATATTATTGTTTGTTGTGCTAACACAAGGCAATAAGTATTTTAAGAGGACAAGATAAAGTTGAGAATTGCATGAGATGCAATGGAAAGAGTTTCCTACCTTTGAACTCATAAGAGTTTGTTTGTGTAAAACACAAGGCTTTTATGATGATTAGGATCTGCAACGCCTACTAAGAAAAATTATATTTTCCGTTTATCATAGGAGAGGGGCTATATGATATTCGATAAAAATATAGGAGACAAATTAGATTAAAGTCCTTATCTAGTTGCAAACATGTCATCATGATTGGTCTGCTGTATATTAGTTATTTCTTGCATATGTAGAGATTATTAAATGGCTTCTTCACTTTCACTAAGAGGCCATCTTAGATGCCAACAAGTTGACCGGACCAAACCTATGTGGACTGGTTGAGGAATTTAAAGATAGTACTCACTCAGGAGAAAATTTCCTATATACTTGAAACCCCTGATCTTGGAGATCTAGGGGATGATGCTTACAGAAGAGGAGGTTGCCGACACATAAGATGTGGAAAAAGTGACAGTGTGACTGTCAAATGTATCATACTTGCCTCTTAGAGCAATGGAATTACAGAGGCAACATGAAGGCATGGACACTCAATCCATACTTCTCAATTTAAAAGAGTTGTATGGAGAACAAAGCAGGACTGCTAGGTATGAGATATCTAAGCAGTTGTTCCGTGCTAGAATGAATGAAGGAACTCCAGTGCAAAAACCATGTTCTTATGGTTATAGACTTGATCACCAGATTAAGTCAATTAGGTTTTGCTATGGATAGTGAGCTCATCAGGATTTGATCCTGCAAATCACTGCCTGATTCATTCTCTCAGTTTGTTGTTGAACTTTCACATGAACAAGCTGAACACCTCCCTGCCTGAGCTGTTAAATATGCTCAAAACAGCTGGAAGGGCATATTAAGAAGGATAAAGGTCCACTCCTTCTTATAATAGCACCTCTATGAGGAAATCGGGAAATAAGGGTTCTAAGAAACGATTGAACCCCAAGAGTAGCATCAAAAAAGAAAAAAGGAAAGAAAAACTCCGGATCAAGTACCTGTTTTCATTGCGGCAAAGCTGGCCACTGGAAAAGGAATTGCAAGAGGTTTTCTTGCAAGTATGAAGACCGATGCAAGAGTTGCATCAAAAGGTATGTTTATGTTACATGCCAACTTGTCATTAAGTTCTTCAAATTCAAATTCATGGGTATTGGATACCGGCTGTGGTTTTCACATTTGCAAATCTTTGCATGGACTACAGAAAATTAAAATTTTGAAGAAAGGTGACTTCGAGCTGTTATGGCGCTGGAGGAGAGTCCATCCAGGCTGAAGCTATTGGAACCTACAACTTGGAATTGCCTTCGGGAAAGCTCCTACGATTAGAAGATTGTTATTATATGCCCAAAATTATTAGAAATGTAATTTCCATTCCTTTGTTGTTAAAGAAAGGTTTTGAAATTAATGGAAAGGGCAATGGTTGCTCTATTTATTTTCTAATAAGCATCTTTGCAATGGCATTATGGAAAATGGTCTTCTAGTTTTATTACTTAATGACAATGTCTTTCATATTAATAAAAGCAATAAAAGAAAGAGAGAGGAAGTGAATGATACCCTCCTTTGGCATTGCCGACTTGGTCACATAAGTGAATCAAGAATCAACAAGTTATACAAAGAAGAGTTCTTTGATCCTTATGATTATGAATCATTAGGAACTTGTGAATCTTGTCTTATGGGAAAAATGACCAAGTCTCCATTCACTGGACATGGAGAAAGGGCAAGTGAGTTATTAGGACTTATACATACAGATGTATGTGGTCCTATGACAACTCCAGCTAGAGGTGGATACTCTTATTTCATCACATTCACTGATGATTTATCAAGGTTCGGATTTGTGTATCTTATGAAACATAAATACGAAGCCTTTGATAAGTTTAAAGAGTATCAAAGTATGGTTGAAAAACAAACCGGAAAGTGTATTAAAATCCTTCGATCTGATCGAGGAGGTGAATACCTTTCTAGTGAATTTTTAAATCATCTTAAAGAAAAGGGCATTCTCTCTGAATGGACACCTCCATATACGCCACAACTAAATGGTGTAGCTGAACGGAGGAATCGTACTCTATTAGATATGGTAAGGTCCATGATGTGCTTTACAGATCTTCCTATTTCCTTCTGGGGTTATGCCTTAGAAACTGCTACATATGTGCTAAACAGGATACCTTCAAAATCTGTATCTAGTACTCCATATGAGATATGGAGAGGTAGAAAGCCCAATCTTAAATATTTTAAAATATGGGGCTGCCAAGCTTATGTCAAAAGAAATTTTGGACATAAGCTAAGTGCTAGATCAGATAAATGTACATTTATAGGTTATTCCAAAGAAAGTATTGGATATCTCTTCTATCACCCTACTGAACAAAAGGTATTTGTTAGTAGGCATGCCACTTTCTTAGAAAAAGAGTTTATCTTAGAAAAGGGCAGTGAAAGAAGAATTGAACTTAATGAAGTTCAAGACCTACAAATAGAAACACAAGAAATTCTTCAACCAGATGTACCCATTGATGAAGTACAACCACAACACACATCTCCTCTCCAAAGATCAGATAGAGTGCGAAATGCACCTAAGAGATATGGGTTTGTCATTGAGAATGATGAAGCCCACATCGTCGAAAATGATGATCCTCTGACCTATTCGGAAGCTATCATGAGTAATGACTCTAACAAATGGTTAGAAGCTATGAAATTCGAAATAGACTCTATGTATACCAACCAAGTATGGACTTTGGTTGATGCACCAGAAGGTGTAAACCCCTATAGGTTGCAAATGGGTCTATAAGAAGAAGATTGGAGCAAATGGCCAAGTAGAAACCTACAAGGCTAGATTGGTGGCAAAAGGTTTCAGGCAAAAGCAAGGAATTGACTATGATGAAACTTTTTCACCAGTTGCCATGCTTAAATCTATTCGCATTTTGCTTGCAATAGCTGCATACTATGATTATGAAATTTGGCAGATGGATGTCAAAACCGCCTTCCTTAATGGTTATCTTGAGGAAGAGGTTTACATGACACAGCCAGAAGGATTTGTCTCAAGTGGGAGAGCAAATCAAGTATGCAAGCTTAAGAGATCCATTTATGGATTAAAGCAAGCATCGAGGAGTTGGAACATCCGTTTTGATACAACAGTCAAAGAGTTTGGTTTTATCAAAAATGTGGATGAACCATGTGTGTACAAGAAGACTAGTGGGAGTGCCGTTGTCTTCTTAATATTGTATGTAGATGACATACTAATCATTGGAAATGATATTCCAATGTTACAATCGGTCAAGACTTGGCTATCAAAAAGCTTTTCCATGAAAGACTTGGGAGAAGCATCCTATATACTTGGTATAAAGATCTATAGGGATAGATCTAAAAGGATGCTAGGCTTGTCCCAATCTAAGTACATAGATCGTGTGCTGAAAAGATTCAGCATGGAAGGAAGTAAAAGAGGTTACTTACCTATGAGTCATGTCATACGTCTCTCTAAGAAGATGTCTCCTAAGACATCTGAAGAGAGGAACAGAATGAATTCTATTCCCTATGCTTCGGCAGTAGGATCAATTATGTATGCTATGCTATGTACTAGGCCTGATGTTGCTTATGCCTTAGGCATAACAAGCAGATTCCAGGCTGATCCAGGAGAAAATCATTGGATAGCTGTGAAAAATATTCTTAAGTACTTAAGAAGGACTAAAGATATTTTTCTAGTTTATGGAGGATCTGAGTTGAAACTAGAAGGATTTTCTGATTCTAGTTTTCAATCAGACCCAGATGATAGCAAGTCCACTTCAGGGTATGTCTTTACCCTAAATGGTGGTGCAGTGAGCTGGAAGAGTTCCAAGCAGCAAACTATAGCTGACTCAACTACTGAGGCAGAATACATCGCTGTAAGTGAAGCCGCTAAGGAAGCTGTCTGGATGAAGAAGTTCATCGCTGAGTTGGGAGTAGTTCCTGAGATTGCTGGACCAGTTCCAGTTTATTGTGACAACACTGGAGCGGTTGCTCAAGCAAAGGAACCAAGATCTCATCACAAATTCAAGCACATTCTAAGACGCTTCCACCTCGTTCGAGAGATCGTCGAGAGACAAGACATAGTCATTGAACGAGTAGACACAAAAGAACAACTTAGCAGACCCGTTCACTAAAGCTCTACCACAACAGCAGTTCGATCGCCACCTCGATTGTATGGGGATGAAATATAAGGGCGATTGGCTTTAGTGCAAGTGGGAGATTGAAAGAGTAGATGCCCTACAAGCCAATCGCAATATGTATTGTGAAGGATTTTCTTTTGATTTTCCAAATCATGTACATGACATTTAATATAAATAAAGGCATTGTGTTTCATCATATGCTGTTGATTATATTTGTGATGAACCTCTTAGATTAAGACAATGATTTTGAGGCTATGATGAGATCATACTAGTGAGACCTAAAATCTTAAATATTCCCAGTCATTGGTACATAGAGTCGAGGATCAATGTTTACCGGAAAGACTGGCACATCTTATGTATGCTCGATGCAGAGGGTGATTGATCTCACAATCACTTGTGTGGAGACACTAATACAAAGATGTGGGTGCTCATTAGAGAAATGAGTTCACTGAATTGACCTACAAAGAGAAATCTTATGAAGTCTTACTTACATGTCAAAAGATGATTCTCTTAGTGGGAGTTGTGCAACTGATCCTTTGACCTGAGATCACCATAGTATCTTGTGCACATAAATCCATATTTTGGTTTTCACTCATTCATGACAATAAGTTATGTACGAGGTCTTCTGGATATGGTGGAATGTGTACGAAGGTTATGAGTAGGTCAACAAGGAATTAATCACTTCTAGTAAGAGAAGATCGCATCCTATTTATTCTAATCATATGATAATTCAGAAAGTCTTTGATCAAAGCACAATGAAAATTAGAAAGAGTTTCTAATATTTCATTATTCGAATTATCATTAGAAGATTGAGAAATATATGAATATAAAATTGAGTTTGACATATATTCATACTCATATACATATTCGGGATGCAGTTTGATTAAAGGATTGAATTGCACGGTAACTTGCCACTGAAGGGTATTTTTGGTATTTCCACCAAATTCCATATTTTCCGGATAGACATGACACGTTGCTAGACGTCAATCTTGTCTTATAGGTTTGATCGAATTAAAGAGTTTTAATTCGATCACCAATTAGAAAGGATTCTAATTGTTAAGTTTGGGTTCGCGCAGTTTGGACTTAAATCGATTAGAAGAGTTCTAATCAAGTTGGGTCAACTTGCACTCACACCTATTGCTGGCTAAGTATGAAACCCAATGGGTCACACACAAGAAAACTTATTAAGGGTCTAATTGGATTAGATCATGTTTGCAAGATAGACATCCTAGCAGGTGTTGCAAACCCTTAGCTCTTGATTCGAATTGGATTCGAATCTGATTCTTAATTGATCTAATTTGATTAGATCATCTTCTAATATGGGTTAGCCAAAAGTTGGCACCTAATTGGCTTGGTTTGAGTCTAATTGGATTAGATTTGATAAATCATTCAATCTAGACCGTTAGATCTTGATCTACCGTTGGATGAAGACATAATAGAGAGTTGGTTTAACCCAATTGGATTGGGTTAGAGGATGGCTATCATAATTGACCATTGGATCTTAATCCCACCATTGGATGAAGACATAATGGGTCAAGTAAATGGCGCCTTGCATTGGAGCCCTTGGATCATCATCATGAAAGATCAAGAGGTGAGGCGTGATGGACATGTGATTAGCATGTGATGTTGACTTGGTCAAAATATGGCACCACATGAAAGGACATATCATTTGATACACCTCTTCACTTGATCTGCACCTCCTCTTATTTGATATGGCTCTTAGATGATGTCCTTTCATGAAAGGATGTGTGGATGGGATGCATCCCTTGGAGATGCATCCCTACACCTATTATAAATAGGCTAGCACTCCATGGGTTTCATCATTCCAACTCCACCCCACTCCTCTCTTCTTTCTTTCTTACATTAGTTTCTTTCTTTCTAGCATTGCTTCTAGTGTGTCCTAAGCCAAGACAAGGTGGTCTTCTTTAGGACAAAAGGATTAGAAGTGATTTTAGAAGGTTAAAGAAAAATAGAAAGAAAGGAAAGCAAGCCATTAGAGTTCTTTAAGAATTCTGCATTAAGGATCAAAGTCTTTGGAGCTTAAGACTTAAATCAAGTTTTCGTGTGGATCAACATTGGAGGGTGAACACTTGGGCACCTAGTGAAAATTCTGCATATTGGATTAGCGTTAGAGGTATTCTTCTATTTCTGCATTTATATTATATTATTTGATTGCTTCCATTAAGGTGATCTTGGCTTATAAGGATTTTATGTTAAGGAACTTTATCAAGAAATTTTTAAAATTCCTAACTTCCGCTGCGCATTATAACATGCTAAAACCCTTCATACCTGTGGTTAAGTTTCAGCCAAAACGATCAAGAGTAACATGAATGTTATGCATACCCATTAGATTGGTATTTACCTCCCAAGATTTGAACATGGAACACTCTCCGTCTGGATCAGTAATTGTTAACAAAAAATTGAATTAAATAATTATCTAATATTTTTATTGGTTTCTTAAATATTTTATAATACTTGAAAGTTTTAGGCCACCATATAGTAAACACCACGACAATAAACCCAAATATTTCAGACAATATAATATCCTCTAAATTATGTTATACATGATCCCTTTTATTTTTCTTATTTTGGCATTTTTACCTATTTTTTGACCAAATCTCCGAAACTCAAGCGGAAACTCACTGAAATTGCTCTAACTGAAACTTCGTAGGCTCTGCCACAACAGAAACTAAAGCCAAGTTTTCAAACCTTGTTTCATGCTCAGCATGTTAGTATATACATGCTACTTTTTTCTGTAATTATTAAGCAATTGCTTAGTCTTATGTTGATGCATTTTGTATGTATGTTAGTCATAATTGCATTCACATGTTACATCAGATGCTATTTCTTGATAGTTGATTTTAATTTCCTTCATTTCCATATTAGGTCTCCAAACTAAATTACGATATAATTTATCTTTCATTGTCTAGATATAGGGTTCCGTATGCTCTTATCCTAAGTATTGCAATGCAAATGCTGATAACTTGATTTCTGGTGCTTCCACAAAAGCTTTTCATACAATACAATTCTAGTTATAAAATACATACATTTGTTGCACCACTGATCCTCAGTCCCATGTTTCCTGGTAGGTAGCCTAATGAATTTAGTTTGTAGGAATGCAGTTCTTTCGAAATGCTACTTTCTTTTATTTATAATGGTTTTCATAATTCAAATTGCGAATTTTAAAATCATTTTGTTCCTCGCAGGCATATGCATATCCAGTAGAGTAGATGAGCTCTCTTTGAAATCACAAGCTATTATGGACTTTTTGCTTTCGATAATGTCAGGGACAGAATGCAGTTAATAGACCTAATGTGTATGTACCAGGGTTCTTAGGTATAGACCTAATATGTATGTACCTGGGTTCTTAGGCAAAAATCACAGCTATATTTATATATAAACATGGAAAGTTGTGTTTCCAGTAATCATCTTTGCTCGAATGGTGTGAAAATGCAGCATCTTTTATCTTATGCCTTGTCTGATTGTGGTCAAATTTACAGAGTACATGCAAAGTGGTAGGGCAACAGAAAAAACAGATGTATACAGCTTTGGAGTCTTGGTGCTGGAAGTTTTGAGTGGGAAACGACCCACTGATTCATCATTCATTGGGAAAGGCTTGAATATTCTAGGATGGGTAATTCTATGATTACTTATTCTTTCTGCATGGAATTTTAAGGGGAGATAATTTCTTAAATATCTGATTTGATTTTCTCATACTGTCATATTTTTTTCTCTTTCTTTCTTTCTTCTTCTTCTTCTTTTATGAGGTGTCTTTCCTTGTTTCTATTTCTGCTGCAGTTGAATTTCTTGGTCCTTGAGGACCGTCAAAGAGAAATAATTGATCCACACTGCGATGGCGTGCAGATTGAAAGCTTGGATGCTTTGCTCTCTGTTGCCATTCAGTGTGTTTCCTCAGCTCCAGAAGAGCGGCCTACAATGCACAGAGTGGTGCAATTATTGGAGTCAGAGGTTATGACACCGTGTTTGAGTGACTTTTATGACTCTAACTCAGATTAGTTGCATTTCATTTAGTTGTCAACTGCTGGTTCATATGATTAAGATACAATTGAAGGAATACATAAAATGTTTTGGACACATTTATTTTCATTCATTTATTCTTCTCCGCACATTCTGTAAATGTGTTTCCATCTGTGAACTGTTTAGCCTCGTCTCTTCTTCTCAATGGTAGAAGTGAGAAGTTTTATCTTTCCATCTCAGCATATTTCTGATTCAGTACCTTGGAATGTTATTTAGCCTGTTCGTCGTAAGCAGTTGAAATCTCTCTCTCTCCCTCCCCCTGTCTCTCTCTCTGTGCCTGCGAGCTTGTGCATGTTGATATAATGTTGAATACCAGTGGGGCCTTAAGTTTAGAGTTTGGAATTTTCCAAGGCATTTCATTCTGTGTATCCAAAAAATGGCCGCGGGTGATTGAACAAGACAGTAACTGGAGGGAGATGTTAACAAGGTGAATTTGGAGAATTAGATGAAGTGGTAAGTTTGAGATGGAGGAGATGGGATTTTGAGGGATAGAGGTAGACGAGCCAGGAGGGGGAGAGAGAGAGAGAGAGGGCTGGGCACCCGCTGCTGATTGCTGTGGAATGTTTAAGAGAGAGAAGCACACAATGCTAGGGTGGAACACCTTTTAGTTTCCTTTCTTTTTATATTTTTCCTTTTTGTTTGGATAGTTTCCTCTCATTAGAAAGAGCCATTAGATGCGAGTTTGGATGTTTCAATTTCTATTTATATTACCTTATAAAATAAAAGAGAATATATCGGATGGTTCTTGCCTGTCAAAAATTTACTGAAAAAGATGCACTTGGTTTTTCAAAGAAATTTTGTTCAAAAGAATCATATTATCAATTATATTTTTAGTAGATACCTAAAAAATATGCTTTATTTTCTATCATTCTCCTTAGTAACTGCAGAAGTCATTATCTCTCTAGTCTAACCGTTCTTCTTGCTAGTTTCCATTTTAAAATGTTTTGAAGTTTTAAGTATTTTTTAACCCACCAAGTCCATGTCCCTCTACCTTTCCTCTAATACCGATTTCATGCATTCAATTTATATTTACTATTTTTATATTTAATATTTAATTATTTATAGTCCTTGTTTTTATTTTATTTATTTATTATGATTATTATTACTTCTTAATCTCCATTGCAAGTTCCGAAATGGCAGTATATCTAGAACATAGTATACACCCCCGCGCCCCCCTCCCCAGTGAAAAAAAAATGTAGTTTGAAATTGTGTTTTTTAAAGAGTCTCTGGCTTGATTTGGCTTGTGGCCTGGGTTTTGACTGATGCTGGGTTGGGTGAGTAGGGATCTAGATATTCTTTTGGCACAAACTTGGACTTAGAGTGCCTTCCAATCTCAAAAATAAATAAGTAAATAGAAATAATAATGATCACTCTTGGAAAATATGTATATTCTTGTCTATGCTCGGCTGATTTTAATCATTTCTCATTTTCATCACTCGCTAGATTTCATAATCATCTTGATTGAGGCTAAAAAATGTTTAGGTAATCCTCTAATCGATCTAAATCATGGTCGGCTGACTACAAGGGAAAATCAAAAATATGCAAATAAGTGCATGGCATTGATTATTGTTGCTATAATAATAGATGGTTGCAAGATTATGTTGTGGCAAGACAACAAGTCTAAATGGTTAAGACAACAAGATGTTGGCCGTTTAGGTTCCTTATTCCTTGCGGTCTTCTTGGCCCAGCTTTTCCTCCCATACTTAGGCTCTACCCTCTCTCCCCGAATTTTTCTCTCATCCACAAGCTCTATCCTCCCTTCCCGATGTTTCCTCACATTCACAGGCTCCATCCTCCCTCCGTGGTTCATGCGTGTCCGCTATTCATGTCATTGCCTATATTGTATATAACACAGTGGTCGTGAATGGCATGAAAGCAAGTTGGTTGCTTATAGGTCATCCGCAAGATAGTGCAAAAGAAAAGGTATTGCATACTAAATTTTCTATACCAAGTTTCTAAGAAGAATGAATGAATGAATGAGTATATGCTTTTAACTCCTTTTCCATTCATTCATTCATCCATCTATCCTTTCTTTCTCTTTTTCTTTCCTTACCTTTTCTCTCTCTCTCTCTCTCTTTTTTGTATTATATTACAATAGAAGCACTGCCATTTGTCTTCAAATGCCAAACCTCATTTTAGTATACGTACTATAGGGATGGTGACAACCATCGGTCCAATTCTATTGGAAAGATATAGTTTGTTATTTTATATTTCATCTAACACATACAATCAAGGGAATTTTGCAAAAAAAATCTACTTCACTTTTGATTTTCCAAAATCAAGATATTTTCTTAATAAGAAACGCTTTATTTTTGCATACCTTGTTTTATGACTACTTAAAAGCTATTTATATATGTGCACCAATGTGTATTTATTTGAAGCTCATTATTCATTATACAGATATATCAATATCTGTAAGTCATGTGTTCCACCAACATTATTTAAAGCATATTTGATGTCTATATTATGTTGTAGGTTTTAGTCTGACAACAGATACACTAATAGTATATCAACGAGCAGAAAGTAAAGTAAAATATATATCTGTGTGGAATTCCTCCTATCAATCTTTAGAAATGATTATGTCCTATTATGAGAAACAACAAGGCTTATATTCTGTAAACACAATTGAAGTACAAGCTATGTACCTCCTTGGTGTTGAAGATTACAAATGGGTCTTTTATGCATTTCATGATCAGCCAGCAAGAAATAACATAGAAAATTATGTAAAAAATATCTTCCTCTTTCTCTTTTTACTAAATATACTTACAATCATGATCCATATCTTGCTCGTTCTAATAGAAAATGGAAAATTTTTTACCACTAATGATCGTAGATGATGTTGTAAATATTACATATTATCACAACTTTCTATGAATGTTATACTAATCATGCCTCGGTACTTGAGTTTCTATTTTGCTAATTAAAGATTTTCCTTGGAAAAGTTTCGAAAAAAAGGGTCTTAAGATCAAAGCAAGTTGTATCCGTGACCATAATGATCAAAGTCATTCCACCTATTTTGAAATTCCCTCATCTCCAATCATTCTTACAAGGCCACTAATCCAAGAGGACTACATTGTTCAACTTTTTTATTTTAATGAATGAGATTTCTTATAATCCTTTTTTCTTCCTGCTCATAAGCTAAGATGCATAAATGACATTTTTCTCAGATGGCTGCAGTCCGTGCATGGTTATTGATGGCATTACTCGCAAGCATTTGCTTGGTGAAAGAAAATAATGCAGAAGATATTGGTTACGGCACTATTGGAAAAGGTGGTGGTGATGTTCATTGTGGAGTTGGACATAAGGGGAATTGTCGTCCTCATAAAGCAGCGCCTTACCATAGACCTTGCGAGAAAAAGGATGGGTGTAGAGGAGATCCACCGAACACGGAAAAGATAGTTGAACATGATGGAAATTTGCCGAAGCCCAAAGCAGGGAAGAGAATTAAAGATGCTGAACAGTTGCTTCACTCACTTGGGCCAACTCCCATGTGAGTTTGTCAAAGCATGCAAGAGAAGGAGATAAAATCTCTTTCCTCGTTAAAACAAGAGAAGAAGATCGATGAATTCTCGCACTTTGTCGAGTTATGTTATATCTATTTGTTGCGTGATGTGTGTAGTACGTGTTGCTGGGTCATTTTGTTTACATTCTCTAAGCTGCCTTCTAGGGAAGATGATGGCCCTACTGAATTTCTTAAGCTCAATTAGCCAAATTTCCTCACATAATGATGGAACTTGGTTTGGGTCATGTTAACAGAGTGTTTCTTTTTTATCAATTATGTAATACTACCTTGATCCACAATAAAGTACTGCTTCCTCGCAGAGGCAGCTTATTTCTTTATCTGTATCTCACATTAATCCATGTTTTAAATCCACCAGCAAATTATGAAAGAAATTAATGGGGGGGCATGACCTTTGATATTTTTTGTTCTTTTGCTTTCTTTTTAATTGATTATGTAGTCACAACAAATATAACCCAAGCGCTTGAAAAGATGGGAGCAAGTAGGAGCACACAAATATAAGGCTATCAAATAGTTAATTAATGCTTTAGTTCCTTGTGTTAATGCGAGCTTAATTAGGAAGGCTCCTCTCTACTGAAGGCATGCATGCAAAAGAAACTTCAACCATTATTTTATCCAAACCTGTTTGATAACATTTTAGAATTAAATAATTAACTGTATGATGGTTATAAATTATTAATAACAAAGAATAACAAGTTTATTTTCTTAGATCATTATTCATTGAATGAAAATGTTAAATTCAATAACCAAGCAAGAGACTTGAATTTAAAACCCATGCCTTTTCCTTATGAATACTCTCTTATTAGGATAACTTGTGGTTTTTTTTTTACATTTGCCATGAATAAGTTGAAGTGTGTTTTATTTTTGAGAAAATTTTGTGACTAACCACCACTTATTGCATTCATCTAATGAAAAGGATATAAAAGTGGCAAAAATATCACGAAGAAAGCTACAGAAAAAAGGAAAAGCATATTTTTTCTAAAAAGTTGTTACTACTACAAACATATATAATTTTGGAATTTGTACATTTAATTTTTTATTTAATGTTAATCATTTTATTATCAATTGAAATTATGTTAATAGTTAATTTTAAATAATTAATTATAATTTGATTGGACTAAATGTAGAACTCATAATTTTTGTATGATAATGTAGGTGTACTGGCTAATTGCTGATTTGCAATTGGTCTCTACTTGCAGTAATTTCAGGCAGTTTGTCGTGCATTAAGATGCTTCTACGGAAAATTTTCTAATATTTTTCATTGTGCCTGTGCATTGAATATGCATACTTATATATTAGCCATTATAATTGGAAATCATTGGTGATGTTATCGAAATTATATAATAAATGATTTTACATCTTTGCAACAAATAATATTGTTGTATTTTTATGGAGAATGTAATATAAAATTATATTATATTTTCGAAATAATATGAATATATTTTATTATTAGCGGGTGGGCTTTGGCGCAATAGTAAGGTTGCTCCATTGTGAGCTAGGTGTCATAAGTTTGAAATAGGAAAACAGTTTCTTTGCATGTGATGATAATGCAACGTATATTTGACCTCCACAGATCTCTCAATGGAAGGAGCCTCGTGCAATGCCCTTTTTTTAATCTTATGATTTCTTGCAAACTATGACATATATATATATATATATATATATATATATATATATATATATATATAATAGTAATCAATTAAAAAAAAACTTAACATATGTATATGTTTTATGGTTTAAAACCTTGAACATCCATCTCCTAGTGCATGCTAGTGTCTTCTCACTTGTTTTAATCCATTTTTCCTTCTTGTGGAGCATTCAATTGGAAAAAGAAAAAAGTATAATCATAAGATAGGCAAGATATAGATAGAATGTGTATCATCCTAATATATCTACAAATAAGTCTGTTTTATAGCATTATGAATGCAAACTTCAGTTCACAAGATTTAGTATTGTAGTTATTGATTATGATTCATTTATTGTAAAATGCAATATGTACATGAATGCACATCCCATCCAACTACTAAGCTGAAAAAATGAATAAAATGAATACTTATTTCATAATCTATATTATTTTAATTATTATTTATAAATAAAAATCTAACTTTGTACTTTTTTATTAAAGACTAACATAATTTATGTAAAAAGGATATTTTCTAACTATAAAATTGTGATATAATTTCGTAAGTTAACTCGAAATATATATGAATTTCTTAGTAAACCTTAGGTTCTCGCAATATCCCTTAAATGAGCTGTTTATGAACACCTTGATTTCTGCTCAAATATAAATGAGCTGGCTCTTACTCAGCTTGACTTCGTTACAAGGTCAATCGATGCCTGGCTTTTTTTGAGCTTGGCTCGTGCACACTCTTAATCTCATGCGACTAGAAGAGTAACCCTCACAGGTTCTCTGGACATGGAAATAACCTTGACAAAGAGCATTGAAAGGCAATGAGCCTCGGTTCTTCATGGGTCTAATGCTGCAACCACATATTTTGTTTGATCTTTCTATGAATTTCTTGCAAATGTATTTAGATTTAGTGTGGAATTGGGTGGCTATGCCTTGTTGGTCTTCATACTGGAATTTTATGGGCAAACCCCTTCCAAGCTAGACTTTTCCAAGCAATTTGCTTGAAACTATTGGGTTGAAATAGGGAAGAAAGAGGAATGAATTTATTATTTATCCATATTTGTTTTAGGGGACCTTTACATGGACTGTGCAAACCCTGTATCAGCTGATACAGAGTTGATAAATTGAGACATTTTAAGGGTAATTCAATCTTGATGTATTGAATATTAGAACTGAACTGATGCAGAATTTTTATTTCCTATGTGACTGTTTTAGACCTGATATTTTAGAAAAATATGTATCCTTTCATTGTTTTGACAGAAAATTTGTGCTTTTTTCTTAAAAGAAAAATCCTTATATAAAAAATTCTTTAACGTATGGTGGCATAGGCATGCTACTTCAAAATTTTCGGCCCTAAGTCCTTTGATAGCCACCATCCTTATATGAAAAATCCCATTCAAAATTGTGTTGAATGTCTTTTTATTTACAGATTTGACTGGTAAAACCTTGCCAGACTCTCCTATGTCCTCTGTTGTTTAGACTGTGTTTGTCATGTATTATTTTTGTCATTTGATCATATATAGCAAGCTCGGTTAGAAGTTCTGTCATTGTGGTACTATATTCTCGGACGTGTTTATGTGTTATACTAGGTATATTAATGGTGTGGAATCTGCTTTGCTGATTGGGCAGAAAGATCTGAACAATTGGAATGGGATGCGCGTCTTAATATTATTATGGGAGCTGCAAAAGGCCTTGCATACTTGCATCATGATTGTTCACCTAGAATCATACATCGTGACATTAAATCAAGCAACATATTACTAGATGGAAATTTGGAGGCTCATGTGTCTGATTTTGGACTCGCAAAACTATTAGAGGATGAAGAATCTCATATCACTACAATAGTTGCGGGAACATTTGGTTATCTTACTCCAGGCATGGGAAAACTGTGCATCCAATAAAATCAAATTGATTTTAGAAAATATAGATGTAACTTGCATCTATTCTCTTGGAAACTCTAGGGCCTAAATATTGAAATACTTGCTTTAATCTCTTGGAAGCTTTAGAATTTAATTGCTCAACTACTTGATTTACTCTGTTTGTGAGCTCATATGATTACATCGTACAAAGGGGAAGAAAACAAAGGGGAATTGACAAAACATCGTACATCTTGGACTGTTCAAGCCTTCATACACCTTCGGGTACAGCTCACCTATCAATGGGAGCCATAAAAACCAAGCCATTAAGAGGGGCCCTTAAGTTAAATGCTACAATAACTAATGTTGGGTTGTGACCTTCACTTCCTTTTGTGCTCTTCTTGCATGAACCAATCCTGTACATGGGAATATTTGAGTTAACAGGTGGAAGACTTGGCTGGTCTTGACTGATAAGCCTCACCGAATGACTAAAGAACTCTACTCAAAGCACACCATTTTTGAAAATCATCATGTACCACTCGTTTATTTAATAGGACTGTGTTCTCCTGCTTAACAAAATATATCATCCTTGTTACTTATATTGGTATGGAGGGTGAGCCTAGGTGCAACCGGTAAGTTTGCTTCGGTGAAAATTTTTTGTAATCCTTTTCATTGTGTGTGCATTGAGTATGCATGTTTATACATTAACCATTATAATTTGAAATCATGGGTAATGTTATCAAAATTATGTAATAAATAATTTTATATCTTTGAGCCAAATAACATTGTTGTGCTTTTATGGATATTATATTTTCAAAATAATGTTAAGATGTCTAGTTATTAGAGAGTGGGCGTTGGCACAGTGGTAAGGTTTCTCTATTGCGACCTAGCGTCATGGGTATGGAACACTTAACTAGAAGGCTGCGTGCATTTGATCTACCCAAATCTTGCAATAGTGGGAGCCTCGTGCGATGGACACCATTTTTTCATTAATATTTGTATGGATTTCTCTTGTTCGTGTGCATATGGCATGCAAAATTAGGTTCCGTGTATTGGAATTTTGATTTAGTTTGCTAGGATCCATCCCATTTTACTTGAAGCAAATTTTATTTATAATGATTCCTTGGATCACTACCATGCAACCTTCGGGACCAGCACTGCAGAGACGTGTGCTTGACACATGGCCTCCTCATTCAACAAAATATGGCCTCTTATATTTCACATCAAACCATCAAAGCAATTTTTTTGGTCTACCTGTGGTTAAGTTTCAGCAAAAATGATCAAGAGTAACATGAATGTTATGCATACCCATTAGATTGGTATTTACCTCCCAAGATTTGAACATGGAACACTCTTCGTCTGGATCAGTAATTGTTAACAAAAAATTGAATTAAATAATTATCTAATATTTTTATTGGTTTCTTAAATATTTTATAATACTTGAAAGTTTCAGACCACCATATAGTAAACACCACGACAATAAACCCAAATATTTCAGACAATATAATATCCTCTAAATTATGTTATACATGATCCCTTTTATTTTTCTTATTTTGGCATTTTTACCTATTTTTTGGCCAAATCTCCGAAACTCAAGCGGGAACCCACTGAAATTGCTCTAACTGAAACTTCGCAGGCTCTGCCACAACTGAAACTAAAGCCAAGTTTTCAAACCTTGTTTCATGCTCAGCACCCATGTTAGTTATATATGCTACTTTTTTCTGTAATTATTAAGCAATTGCTTAGTCTTATGTTGATGCATTTTGTATGTATGTTAGTCATAATTGCATTCACATGTTATATTAGATGCTATTTCTTGATAGTTGATTTTAATTTACTTATTCTTTCTGCATGGAATTTTAAGGGGAGATAATTTCTTAAATATCTGATTTGATTTTCTCATACTGTCATATTTTTTTCTCTTTCTTTCTTTCTTCTTCTTCTTATTTTATGAGGTGTCTTTCTTTGTTTCTATTTCTGCTGCAGTTGAATTTCTTGGTCCTAGAGGACCGTCAAAGAGAAATAATTGATCCACACTGCGATGGCGTGCAGATTGAAAGCCTGGATGCTTTGCTCTCTGTTGCCATTCAGTGTGTTTCCTCAGCTCCAGAAGAGCGGCCTACAATGCACAGAATGGTGCAATTATTGGAGTCAGAGGTTATGACACCGTGTCTGGGTGACTTTTATGACTCTAACTCAGATTAGTTGCATTTCATTTAGTTGTCAACTGCTGGTTCATATGATGAAGATACATTTGAAGGAATACATAAAATGTTTTGGACACATTTATTTTCATTCATTTATTCTTCCCCGCACATTCTGTAAATGTGTTTCCATCTGTGAACTGTTTAGCCTCGTCTCTTCTTCTCAATGGTAGAAGTGAGAAGCTTTATCTTTCCACCTCAGCATATTTCTGATTCAGTACCATGGAATGTTATTTAGTTTATTGGTCGTGAGCGGTTGAAATCTCAATCTCTCTCTCTCTCTCTCTCTCTTTGTGCCTGCGAGCTTGTGCATGTTGATATAATGTTGAATACCAGTAGGGGCCTTAAGTTTAGAGTTTGGAATTTTCCAAGGCATTTCATTCTGTGTATCCAAAAAATGGCCGCGGGTGATTGAATAAGACAGTAACTGGAGGGAGATGTTAACAAGGTGAATTTGGAGAATTAGATGAAGTGGTAAGTTTGAGATGGAGGAGATGGGATTTTGAGGGATAGAGGCAGACGAGCCAGGAGGGAGAGAGAGAGAGAGAGAGGGTTGGGCACCCGCTGCTGACTGCTGTGGAACGTTTAAGAGAGAGAAGCACACAATGCTAGGGTGGAACACCTTTTAGTTTCCTTTCTTTTTATATTTTCCCATTTTGTTTGGATAGTTTCCTCTCATTAGAAAGAGCCATTAGATGCGAGTCTGGATATTTCAATTTTTATTTATATTACCTTATAAAATAAAAGAGAATATATCGGATGGTTCTTGCCTGTCAAAAATTTATTGAAAAAGATGCACTTGGTTTTTCAAAGAAATTTTGTTCAAAAGAATCATATTATCAATTATATTTTTAGTAGATACCTAAAAAATATGCTTTATTTTCTATCATTCTCCTTAGTAACTGCAGAAGTCATTATCTCTCTAGTCTAACCGTTCTTCTCGCTAGTTTCCATTTTAAAATGTTTTGAAGTTTGAAGTACTTTTTAACCCACCAAGTCCATGTCCCTCTACCTATCCTCTAATACCGATTTCATGCATTCAGTTTATATTTACTATTTTTATATTTAATATTAAATTTTTTATAGTCCTTGTTTTTATTTTATTTATTTATTATGATTATTACTACTTCTTAATCTCCATTGCAAGTTCCGAAATGGCAGTATATCTAGAATATAGTATACACCCCCGCGCCCGCCCTCCCCAGCGAAAGAAAAAATGTAGTTTGAAATTGTGTTTTTTAAAGAGTCTCTGGCTTGATGTGGCTTGTGGCCTGGGTTTCGATTGATGCTGGGTTGGGTGAGTAGGGATCTAGATATTCTTTTGGCACAAACTTGGACTTAGAGTGCCTTCCAATCTCAAAAATAAATAAGTAAATAGAAATAATAATGATCACTCTTGGAAAATATGTATATTCTTGTCTATGCTCGGCTGATTTTAATCATTTTTCTCATTTTCATCACTCGCTAGATTTCAAAATCTTCTTGATTGAGGCTAAAAAATGTTTAGGTAATCCTCTAATCGATCTAAATCATGGTCGACTGACTACAAGGGAAAATCAAAAATATGCAAATAAGTGCATGGCATTGATTATTGTTGCTATAATAATAGATGGTTGCAAGATTATGTTGTGGCCAGACAACAAGTCTAAATGGTTAAGGCAACAAGATGTTGGCCGTTTAGGTTCCTTATTCCTTGCGGTCTTCTTGGCCCAGCTTTTCCTCCCATACTTAGGCTCTACCCTCTCTCCCCGAATGTTTCTCTCATCCACAAGCTCTATCCTCCCTTCCCGATGTTTCCTCACATTCACAGGCTCCATCCTCCCTCCGTGGTTCATGCGTGTCCGCTATTCATGTCATTGCCTATATTGTATATAACACAGCGGTCGTGAATGGCATGAAAGCAAGTTGGTTGCTTATAGGTCATCCGCAAGATAGTGCAAAAGAAAAGGTATTGCGTACTAAATTTTCTATATTAAGCTTCTAAGAAGAATGAATGAATGATTGAATTTATGCTTTTAACTCCTTTTTCATTCATTCATTCATTCATCCATCTGTCCTTTCTTTCTCTTTTTCTTTCCTTACCTCTTCTCTCTCTCTTTTTTTTTGTATTATATTACAATAGAAGCGCTGCCATTTGTCTTCAAATGCCAAACCTCATTTTAGAATACGTACTATAGGGATGGTGACAACCATCGGTCCAATTCTATTGAAAAGATATAGTTTGTTATTTTATATTTCATCTAACACATACAATCAAGGGAATTTTGCAAAAAAAATCTACTTCACTTTTGATTTTTCAAAATCAAGATATTTTCTTAATAAGAAACGCTTTATTTTTGCATACCTTGTTTTATGACTACTTAAAAGCTATTTATATATGTGCATCAATGTGTATTTATTTGAAGCTCATTATTCATTATACAGATATATCAATATCTGTAAGTCATGTGTTCAACCAACATTATTTAAGGCATATTTGATGTCTATATTATGTTGTAGTTTTTAGTCTGACAATAGATAGACTAATAGTATATCAATGAGCAGAAAGTAAAGTAAAATATATTATCTGTGTGGAATTCCTCCTATCAATCTTTAGAAATGATTATGTTCCTATTATGAGAAACAACAAGGCTTATATTCTGTAAACACAATTGAAGTACAAGCTATGTACCTCTTGTTGTTGAAGATTACAAATGGGTCTAGCATGCATTTCATGATCAGCCAGCAAGAAATAACATAGAAAATTATGTAAAAAATATCTTCCTCTTTCTCTTTTTACTAAATATACTTACAATCATGATCCATATCTTGCTCGTTCTAATAGAAAATGGAAAATTTTTTACCACTAATGATCGTAGATGATGTTGTAAATATTACATATTATCACAATTTCTATGAATGTTATACTAATCATGCCTTGGTACTTGAGTTTCTATTTTGCTAATTAAAGATTTTCCTTGGAAAAGTTTCGAAAAAAAGGCTCCTAAGATCAAAGCAAGTTGTATCCGTGACCATAATGATCAAAGTCATTCCACCTATTTTGAAGTTCCCTCATCTCCAATCATTCTTACAAAGGCCACTAATCCAAGAGGACTACATTGTTCAACTTTTTTATTTTAATGAATGAGATTTCTTATAATCCTTTTTTCTTCCTGCTCATAAGCTAAGATGCGTAAATGAGATTTTTCTCAGATGGCTGCAGTCCGTGCATGGTTATTGATGGCATTACTCGCAAGCATTTGCTTGGTGAAAGAAAATAATGCAGAAGATATTGGTTACGGCACTATTGGAAAAGGTGGTGGTGATGTTCATTGTGGAGTTGGACATAAGGGGAATTGTCGTCCTCATGAAGCAGCGCCTTACCATAGACCTTGTGAGAAAAAGGATGGGTGTAGAGGAGATCCACCGAACACGGAAAAGATAGTTGAACATGATGGAAATTTGCCGAAGCCCAAAGCAGGGAAGAGAATTAAAGATGCTGAACAGTTGCTTCACTCACTTGGGCCAACTCCCATGTGAGTTTGTCAAAGTATGCAAGAGAAGGAGATAAAATCTCTTTCCTCGTTAAAAGAAGAGAAGAAGATCGATGAATTCTCGCACTTTGTCGAGTTATGTTATATCTATTTGTTGCGTGATGTGTGTAGTACGTGTTGCTGGGTCATTTTGTTTATATTCTCTAAGCTACCTTCTAGGGAAGATGATGGCCCTACTGAATTTCTTAAGCTTAATTAGCCAAATTTCTTCGCATTATGGAGGAACTTGGTTTGTGTCATGTTAATAGAGTGTTTCCTTTTTATCAATTATGCAATACTACCTTGATCCACAATAAAGTACTGCTTCCTCGCAGAGGCAGCTTATTTCTTTATCTGTATCTCACATTAATCCATGTTTTAAAACCACCAGCAAATTATGCAAGAAATTAATGGAGGGGCATGACCTTTGATATTTTTTGTTCTTTTGCTTTCTTTTTAATTGATTATGTAGTCACAACAAATATAACCCAAGCGCTTGAAAAGGTGGGAGCAAGTGGGAGCACACAAATATAAGGCTATCAATCAGTTAATTAATGCTTTAGTTCCTTGTGTTAATGCGAGAATTAGGAAGGCTCCTCTCTACTGAAGGCATGCATGCAAAAGAAACTGATCTACTTGTCCCTCGTTGACTTCCATGAATTTGAATTTCCAATTGGAAACTTGTTGACAAAATCTATGCTACTTTTGATGCATCATTGACGGGATGAGGTTTGGGTGAATACATTGCCATCCCTCGTGTAAGTTGCATTCAACTACTCTTATGTCAACTCTAGTTACGATAACCTCCTTGATAAATGGAGCACCATATAAACGAGGTTAAAGAAAAAAATCAAATGTTTACCGGTCATGACTAAGATATTAGGGTCGAAATCGGATCGGATATGGACCGAATACTAGTATATCCGGTTCGAGCTGGTATAGTGTACCATGAATTTGATGGTTATTGTGTGGAAGATTTATAATCTTGAATACTGGGTTTAACTTTTCTAATCATTTTTGCGGTTGAATTTGTGTTTTTCATGGCCAGCATTTTTTTTTTAGCACAAAATTTAGCTTGAGTACAACTTGCTTGATTTGTAAATAAGTTGAATTAGAGGTATTCTTGGTTTGTTCCACCTCAGCTTGATTCTATAGCCTATTATAAAACCGGAAAGGGAATATTGCCTTCTTGACTCTTTGTTCTAGCTAGACTTTTGGGTCCAGCTGGGATTATTATCCTCACCCACCCGCTCTCTCTTTAGGCCATAATAAATGGGTGTAAGCATCATGGGAGACCATACCGGTTTTTCATAATACTGATAACGCCCAAAGGACCCACCCTTACTGTATTTGTCCATATAACAGAAACTTCAACCGTTATTTTATCCAATCCTGTTTGATAATATTTTAGAATTAAATAATTAACTGTGTGATGGTTATAAATTATTAATAAAAAAAATAACAAGTTTATTTTCTTAGATCATTATTCATTGAATGAAAATGTTAAATTCAATAACCAAGCAAGAGACTTGAATTTAAAACCCATGCCTTTTCCTTATGAATACTCTTTTATTAGGATAACTTGTGGTTTTTTTTACATTTGTCATGAATAAGTTGAAGGGTTTTTTATTTTTGAGAAAATTTTGTGACTAACCACCACTTATTGCATTCATCTAATGAAAAGGATATAAAAGTGGCAAAAATATCACGAAGAAAGCTACAAAATATGTGGTTGCAAAAGGCCTAATGGGCAGAAAGATCTGAACAATTGGAATGGGATGCGCGTCTTAATATTATTATGGGAGCTGCAAAAGGCCTTGCATACTTGCATCATGATTGTTCACCTAGAATCATACATCGTGACATTAAATCAAGCAACATATTACTAGATGGAAATTCGGAGGCTCATGTGTCTGATTTTGGACTCGCAAAACTATTGGAGGATGAAGAATCTCATATCACTACAATAGTTGCGGGAACATTTGGTTATCTTGCTGCAGGTATGGGAAAACTGTGCATCCAATAAAATCAAATTGATTTCAGAAAATATAGATGTAACTTGCATCTATTCTTTTGGAAACTCTAGGGCCTAAATATTGAAATTGATAATCTGAAAAAATGATGTATATCTATATAAAAGAATTTCAGGTTTCAAGAATTACCTGAAGGAATACCAAAGGAAAAAGATTTTTCAGGATCTAGAGGTTGAATCATGTGAATAATCTCTTCTAATGAAAATACTCAGGCCAAATGTTCAATCATAATGGAAAGAACACACCAATCACCATTCAAATGCTTTTGCAAAGATAGGATGGAAGAAAGTTAATTTCTTGCTTAGAACCCTTCCCTGTTGTTCCTCTCTTGTTTTTTTAAATGTCAATTGTATGCAGATAAGAGAGGGAATGAGAGAGGAAAAAACTACCCGGTAGTTTCTTCTATCTTATAACTACTCCCTCTTTAAATTCAAACTTGGATCATGTTGGTTAAAAGATTTTGGTCAGGCTAGCCCAGCATGGGCGGCCCATCTAGACCCCAAAACCAACATCTCCCACTCGCACATGATGGGCTTGCCAAGGCCAAAAAAAAACTTTCAACTTCCATCCAAATTCTATGCGATTCATACTTAGCAAATGAACCGTGTGACCCACGAGTACACTTGCACTTGGGAGCTCAATACTATGCACCTGCTAGGGAAAAAACATAGTGGCTACTACCCAGAAGGAAAATATAATAATTAGTATAAAAGTGTCTCGTTGTGCCCCAGACGCATTTTGTTACATTAGTTAAAGCATATCTAATCCCTCTATGACTATGCTTAACTTTCTTTTCCTCACCATGTATCCACAATTATGTTCAAGCCATATCATAGCGACATAATTGGTCGACCGGTGAATACATGTGGTAGATGTAATCAATAATGGTCTTCCTTTCGAACTAATGTATCTTAGTTTCAGATCAACCGTTTTCCCTCAAAGAAAGGAACTCACACAGTGAGGATGCAGGGAATCCATTTATAATCACTCACTTCCTGTATGGGTCAAACCGAGCACATGTAGTATGAATTACATGCTATGATGGTCTCTCTAAATAGAGCATACGTCTATTTGCCAATAATTACCATCATACAGATCTTGACCCAGTTGTAAGCTTACATTATACAAAAACAAACAACTGGTCCAAGTTCTCTATTAGCTCACTATCAACAGCGCCTAATAAAGTACTCGCATCTGGCTATTTATCCAGGCTAACATGATTGTGGGACTATCATGTTTTCGGTCCAAAATTACATATCCATATGTTAGGTGCAGACCTCATCTTGACTCAAGTCAAGGCAACACTTATAATCCCTAAATAAATAAATTTGCTAATTTTAGCTTACCACTGCAATGTCAAACAAGCATATTTTTTATAATGCTTCATTTACAGTGTTTAACATCATAGTGTCTCATCTCAGCTCGCTTTCACAGCGCCTGAGGTGGTCGCTTGTGTGAAAAAGCCGACCTGTGCCTGGTGACGTACCTTTTAATATATATGTGTGTTTGTGCTGTATATAAAAAAAAATTCCATTCATCCAGGAATAATATAAATTGAAATGAAACAAATATCTATTCTTCAATCATAGAGTATTATACATTCAAATCATAGTGATCTTTCACGACGCACTTTCTTACTAAACTCTATGCAATCCCAAAGACTCAACATGAGATAAAAATACGTCTCTGGGAATAGGTTTAGTAAAAGGGTCTGCAATCATCAAACGCGTTGAAATATATTTTAGGACCACTTCCTTCTGTGCTACTATGTCTCTAACAAAATGATTTTTAGTATCAATGTGTTTCGTCCTGCCATGATACTTAGGATCTTTTACATATGCAATGGCAGCTTGACTATCACAATGAACTGTCACGGGTTCTGCAGCACTTACTATTACACCCAAGCTTTGCATGAATCTTCTAAGCCAAACTGTTTCCTGCACTGTAGCTGAACAAGTAATAAACTCAGCCTCCATCATAGATAATCCTGTACATGTTTGCTTCTTGCTACGCCAAGAGATAGCACCATTATTAAGCAAGAATACATATCCTGAAATTGATTTGCATTCATCCAGAGCTCCTGACCAATCAGCATCTGAATAACCACTTAAGCGCAAATTATCTCCTTGATAGCATAGAGAATAATCTACAGTGCCTTTGAGATATCTGAGGATCCTTTTGACAGCTTTCCAATGCAACTTTCCAGGATTGGCTTGATAACGACTCACTAACCCGACAGCATAACATATATCGGGCCGAGTACACATCATGGCATACATCAAACATCTAATAGCATTGGAGTAGGGAACATTAGCCATTTCTCTTTTCTCATCTGGAGTCTTAGGACACATTTTAAGATTCAGGCCTTCGCCTTTTGCTATAGGAGTGTCTATGAGGTTACAGTTTTGCATATTAAATCGTTCAAGAATCTTTCTAATATAAGTCTCTTGCGACAATACAAGAAGCCTCTTTGAACGATCCCTATGAATTTTAACTCCAAGCACATAAGCTGCTTCCCCCATATCCTTCATCTCAAAATTTGAGAACAACCATTTCTTTATGGTAACAACAAACTCCTTATTATTCCCAGCCAACAAAATATCGTCCACATATAATGATAAAATCATGAATTTATCGTGAAAGCATTTGACATATACACAATGGTCTTCATTGATCATCGTAAACTCATATGAAGTTATAGCTCGATGAAATTTTAAGTACCACTGTCTAGATGATTGTTTTAGGCCATAAATAGATCGCTGGAGCTTGCAAACTTTGTGCTCCTGGCCTTTTACAACAAAACCTACAAGTTGTTCCATGTAGATTTCCTCATCCAGTTCTCCATTGAGAAATGCTGTCTTAACATCCATCTGATGTAATTCCAAATCTAAATGTGCAATGATGGCTAGGATAAGGCGAATGGAGGCAAACCTAACTACTGGAGAGAAGGTTTCCTCATAGTCTATACCCTCTTGTTGGGTATATCCTTTTGCCACTAGGCGTGCCTTATATCTTTCAATAGATCCATCTGCCTTTTGCTTAATCTTGAGAACCCATTTGTTCCCAATTGTTTTACGGTCTGATGGAAGATCAACCAAGTCCCAGACATGGTTTGCATTCATAGACTCCATTTCTTCCTCCATCGCATTTTTCCACTCTTCCTTTGCAGGGCATGAGAGAGCCTCTTTAATTGACTTTGGCTCAAAAATATCATGTGAAGCTACCATAAAAGCTTCCCCTTCGATGTCAAAACGACGACGAGGGACAATTTTACGAACGCTTTTACGCAATTGTAATTCTTGTGGAATCAATCCACTAGTTATTGTGTCGCTCCCACTAGGTCCAAGAGGTTGAGACAATTTCTCAGTCACCTCAACTTGTTGTATAGGTGCGGCACAAACATCAGGATCTTCCACCTCGAAAAATTGGTAATCCTTTATTATCTCACCCTTGCTAGGAAAATCATTCTCTAAGAACGTGACATCTCGTGATTCAATTTCAGTCCAACTTCTTTCTGCCTGCTCACTAATGAATACATATCCTTTAGAGTATTCCGAATATCTTATAAAGATACACTTCTTTCCTCTCGGACCCAATTTTCCATATTTGTGAGAGGATTCATGAACATAGGCAGCAGACCCCCAGGGTCGTAAATTATTTAGATCAGGTTTTCTACCTATCCATAATTCATAGGGTGTTGAAGGGACCAATTTGGAGGGCACACGGTTAAGTATATAGGCTGCAGTTAAAAGAGCATCTCCCCAATATGAAATAGGAAGTTTCGCTTGCGCCATCATTGACCTAACCATCTCTAAAAGTGTTCTATTCCTTCTCTCTGCAACACCATTTTGCTGCGGAGTTCCAGGAATAGTTAATTGTCGATCTATTCCTTTCTCATCACAAAGCATTTTAAACTGCTCAGATAGATATTCACGCCCACGATCAGTTCTTAAAACTTTAATTGTTTTATCTAACTGATTCTCAACCAAAATCAAATATCATCTAAAGCAATCTAATGCTTTTGACTTATGGGAGATCAAGTAGACATGACCAAAACGCGTGAAGTCATCTATAAAAGTGATGAAATATGAGGCTCCATGCCTCGCCCTCACATTCATTGGACCACAAATATCAGAGTGGATTAATTGCAATGGAGTTTGTGCTCTGATTCCTTTACCAAATGGTTTTCTAGTTGTTTTTCCAGCTAGGCAATGCTCACAAATGGACAGTTCTATTTTAGCGAGTGAGCCCAAAAGGCCTTCTCTAGCTAGTCTATTCATTCTATCTTGTCCAATATGCCCTAATCTAGCATGCCACACATCCAGATTATTATTCACATTGCTTGAAGAAGCAATTAAAGAAAAACAGCTATCATCATAATTAACATTAGTACTGTAATCTTCATCCAATACTATAAAACCATCTGATAAATAACCAGAGCCATAATAAGTTGGCCCAAGATACACATCAACATAAATACCATAGAAATTCAAACTATATCCTAAGCTGAGAAGGGCAATTACAGAAACCAAGTTTCGTCGAATATCCGGTGCATAGAGGACATCATGTAGGAGCAAGGTACGACCACCATGTAGTACCAACTTGCAAGTGCCAATACCTTTTACTTCAACTTTAGAATTATCTCCAACATATATCCACCTAGCGCCTGGACTGATTCGTCGATACTCCACAAAAGCTCTTCTATCTCTAGCTACATGGTCTGTGGCTCCTGAGTCTACAGTCCACATAGGACGTGATTCAGTAAGCAAACAACAGCTAGAAACTTAAATATAATTTAATATAATGGAGCTAGGAGATACCTTCTCTCCTGTCTTCGGCTCGGCGCATTCACGAGCGAAGTGACCCGGCTTGCCACAATTATAGCAGCACATCTTGCTCTTGTCCCTCTTTTTACCACCGCGCTTGCCTCTCTTGCGCCGGTTAGCTTTGCCGAATTTATATGCTCGCCCTTTCTCTTTACCCATTTTGAAAGATTTCCATCCTCTCTTTCGCTTAAAACCAGAAGCCTTGCGTGAGCTAGATTCAGCTATATAAGCTAGCCCAGAAGATTTAGCTGCCTCAAGGCGCTCATCTTCCAATTCCAGATGACGCGCAATATTATCAAAAGACTTTATATTGTCATTATGCGTCATAGTAATTATCATATGCTCCCAGCTCTTGGGTAGAGATCTAATCACAGCTTGAACTTGCTGTTCATCAATGAGGGTATGGCCAGCAGCCTTTAACTCCCTTATCATGTTTGACATTTCCCTAAGATGCTGCCTTATTGTATTATTTAGACGCTTCTTATAGGAGTCAAACTTGATAGTGAGCCTCCTCAGCTTAGTAGCTGATGTATCCCCAAACTTTTCTTTTAAGGCAAGCCACATTTCCTGAGCAGTATCGTACTCCTCAAACTCGAACATGAAATCGTCTTGCATACTGCTCAGCAACGTGATGCGACCAATGCTATTCTTTCTTTTCCAGGCCAAATAAGCCTCATGATCTCTTTTGTGTTGAGCAGAAGTACCCTGCTCAGGCTCAGCCATAGTTTGGTTGAGTGTTTCCAGAACCTCCTGTTCTTCAAGGATGTATTGAACCTTTCGGTGCCAAATGTCATAATTGTCACCGTTCAGCTTATCACCCTTATTCAACTCAGCCACGATATTCTTGGACGCAGATGCCATTTGCACAATTACTTCAAAAAAAAGAGAGACATAGTACACATAATGAATACTATCATAATAAAAGGAATCATCAAACATACACATATATATAGTTTTAGCAAAAAATATGAACTAAACCGATGATAATCTAACATAAGACACGGAATCGAAAGTTCGCTATGTTCCCAATCATCTTTCATGTTCAAATGTTGAATCATCATTGATTTAGAACTATTTGCTCCAACAATTTAAGTTCTAGGTGAGAACTTTCTCAAAATTCTGCCAACCTAAGAACCCCCACTCAATCATATATCAAAGCATATTATTATAATAGCTAAGGAAAATGCTTATTGAAAGATACAGTCCATGCCATTTATAATTTGCAAATCAAATTCATACTTTGTCACATACATAAGAGATACACTTTCATAAGTGACTATTTAACATAAAATGATTAATAAGCAAATTTTCAGTGACATTCTCTATAATCAGACAAAGCATTATTTCAAAGCATAATTTCTACTTAGTCTTCTATGCTCTTGATATGATAATCTATTCCCAATGTCGAAAACCAACTGGTCTACAACAATCTTTTGTCCCACTCTGCCTAGCCATGGATCCTTAGGATCTCTTTCGCGTCCGCAAAAACCCAAATGTCTTGCGCTGCGAAGATTTGGAAACTGTGACAATATAGTTGTTCGCCTGATTCCGGATAATATACGGCGCTCCCTCAGCCAACTCAAGCTCACAGGCAATTTTATAAAAGGTTTTAACTTCTCCCTTTCTATATTTCTCCCAAAGAGCGAGTGCAACAGTTTCCCATTCAGCTGTCAAGGAATTAAGCAAAGCAGTAATTTGTTCCCGAACAGGGACTAAGATGCCATAGCATCTAAGAGATTTTATTAACATGTCCAATTTTCCTATGTGCATTTGCATGGTATATTTGGAATTCATCTTATAATTTCTGAATTGTTCGAAAATAATATTCCATCCTTCGTCCATACTTCCCTTCCTTCCTTTTTTTTTTACTGAAGGAGTACCAAAAAAAGAATATCATATAATTGTTTTTTTAAAACAAAAAGTGTGCTGAATGTTATACTAATATTATAACATATAACAATGATATTTATGCCCATGGGAACTATTAGCTGGCTACGTTGACGTGCTGGGCTTTCACGCGGACTTCCACGCTCGTGCTCGCTGAGGCGCAAAATCGCGCACAGTCGCGATGCACCAGTCATGGGCCGTGCCTGACGCGCTCGCCTTGACGTGCGGGGCAGCGCACTCGCGAGCACAGCGAGCGCGCTGGACGCGCGAGGATGGCCTAGCCTTGCAGGCTGCGCCGGGAGCGGGACGCAGGCGGCGCGGGACGCGTGCGCTGGGTCTCGCCGGACGCGCTGGCCTTGCCGCCTTGACGCAGGCGTTAGCGCATGTAGCGTAATTCTCTGTATTTATTTTTCAGAGAACCACGGAAAAACTGTACAGAATCCCATGGATTTTTTTTTAAAAAAATATGGAGTGTTTCAATCAAACTGAAACACCTCTCATTTATATTATATAAAAACGAATTCAACCTTTCTATGGCTCTGATACCAATGATAATCTGAAAAAATGATATATATCTATATAAAAGAATTTTAGGTTTCAAGAATTACCTAAAGGAATACCAAACGAAAAAGATTTTCCAGGATCTAGAGGTTGAATCACGTGAATAATCTCTTCCAATGAAAATACTCAGGCCAAATGTTCAATCACAATGGAAAGAACACACCAATCACCGTTCAAATGCTTTTGCAAAGATAGGATGGAAGAAAGTTAATTTCTTGCTTAGAACCCTTCCCTGTTGTTCCTCTCTTGTTTTTTTTAAATGTCAATTGTATGCAGATAAGAGAGGGAATGAGAGAGGAAAAAACTACCCGGTAGTTCTTCTATCTTATAACTACTCCCTCTTTAAATTCAAACTTGGATCATGCTGGTTAAAAGATTTTGGTCAGGTAGCTGCCAGCATGGGCGGCCCAACTAAACCCAAAACCAACAGAAATACTTGCTTTAATCTCTTGGAAGCTTTAGAATTTAATTGCTCAACTACTTGCTTTTCTCTGTGTTTGAGCTCATATGATTACATGCTTGCAATTAAATTTTTTTCTAGGGGCATCATCGCAACGATGATTTTCTGTACTAGTTAAGTAGTTTTTCATGCAGCACTCTCTCACCTTCCTTGTTTTCTCTTCCTCCAACACAACTAAAACACACCTATTTGATGTTTGGTTTATTATGTTGCTAGTTGGAAGAAGAAAAACAAAGGGGAATTGACAAAACATCGTACATCTTGGACTGTTCAAGCCTTCATACACCTTCGGGTACAGCTCACCTATCAATGGGACCCATAAAAACCAAGCCATTAAGAGGGGCCCTTAAGTTAAATGCTACAATAACTAATGTTGGGTTGTGACCTTCACTTCCTTTTGTGCTCTTCTTGCATCAACCAATCCTGTACATGGGAATATTTGAGTTAACAGGTGGAAGACTTGGCTG